>NC_063452.1:46612858-46789898 GCF_020379485.1 Brassica napus
TTACCAGATTATACAACGAATCGGAGAGGTAGCTTATCGTCTCAACCTACCTGAAGAGATGCAAATACATCCGGTATTTCATGTATCAATGCTGCAGAAACATGTTCATAATCCCAGCGCTATTGAGACAGAGCAAATCGAAAAGCTGCAAACAAACCTCACTTATCCAGAGGGACCAATCCGAATAGGTGAACGTCGGATACGAAGATTGAAGAATCGAGAAATTCCTCAAGTCCAAGTTTTCTGGGGTAAGCGGAACCGTGTAGTTGTGACCTGGGAGGATGAATCAAGATTCAAAGCGTTGCATCCAGATTTCTTCCACGAAGATGTAGTGATGGAAGAAGGGGGATCACCGGATCCTTAGAGAATTCGGGGACGAATTCTAATAAGGGGAGGAGGATGTAATACCCCGTCTTAAAAAAAAAAAAAAAAAAAAACCATAATTTCGGTTTTTTGGAATTTCTCGGGGAAGCCGAAGGCTCGGGAAATTTGTATCCTCAAGATTAAGGTTAGTCTGGAGTCTATTAAACATATTTAGCTCATCAGAACGAGAACGGAAAAATATTTGGGATTGATCGCGGGACGGAAATTCACCAGAAGGACCGAAATCGCGCAAATCGACTGAGAAGCTCGAGGTGGCTTGATCTAAGGGATCAGGACGTGGTCTCAACCATTAAACCTGCTGAGTGTTAACACAAGAAGGAGGTGTAGACGTGCATGAAGCAGTTCCATGCAGCTCGACACACAGAAGCACGAGGTGTCGCAGTACCTGCGATCTGCCCATGCAAACCAACATGTAGAGGCCCGTGTGTCGCGATGCATGAACACCAGACATGCTGAAGGGCAAGTGGACGTGGAGGTGTCTTATGGCATGGCCAGGAGGCATGCAACAGGGCATGTGGACGCCAATGTGTCGCCACGCATGCGACTGGAAGCATGCGAGACGACACACATGCGATCGGGTGGCATGTTCTTATTGGCCAGCAACTTCTATATATACCCAGCCACCCTTCACCATTTTTACTCATCTCATTCCATAGAAACCAAAGCAAAACGTGGCTAGAGAGAGAGAGAGAGAAAGAAGTGAGGTGCTTTAGAAGTATAGACATTTCCAAAGACCGATAAACTGCCGGGAAGTTCCGAAAGACTGTCCAGAAGTGAAAGAAGGTTCTTTCCGAGTTCTGATCAGTCCAGACTAGTCCATTCAAGACATCAACGTTGGATTTTGGGATTTAGCATCACGGTACCAAGACGAAGATTTGGAGGGGAGAAAAGGGGTTTGGTCAACATCCGGAATCAAAGAGTCGAGCCACATCGCTTAATCATTGTGAGTCACGGTTAATTGTTTGTTAACGTATTTTTAATGCAGGTTCCTGACATTGGAGACGGTTTCCGAGCTAGGATAACCGGACCGGTCTAGGTGTCAGTTTGTGGATCTGAGGCTTGAGACGATGTCTGGGCTAAGTGGATAGCAAGACTAGTCTAAGCACCCGGATTATTGTGATTGTGTGATTATTATATGTTGTTATAGTGTGTACCTCGTGTTGGTACTGTTGTGTGAGAACCTCTTGGTGGTTCTAGTAGTAGTTTGCAGGTCATTGCTTCCTTAAATGGTACCACTAAGCCGGTCGTGGTCCGGAAAGTGGTGGGCTCGGTTGAACTTGGCTTGATCACCAAGGCCGAGTGTCACACGTAGATGTGACAGCCCCCGGCGAGTCCGATAGAGGACCGTGGCACGGCGATTCCGATTGAGGACCGTGACCGGGCGATTTCCAAGCGTCTACATCTGTGTGGTGTAATAGTGAAGGGATTGCCGGTGTCCCTTATGTGGAGGAAGAATGATTCTGTTGGGCCCTAGGAGTATATATATATGTTGTTTGATTGATGCGACACTCATAAAGAGTGTTTTGATTTAATATGGTTTAATGGTTTATTGCTTAAATCGGTCTTGCTTTATGATCTTGAATGTTGCTTGTTGAACTACCCGTCTTGGTTGTGTTTGGGGTTAGGTTTAGAATGACGGGTAGTTGTATATGCTACATAGGGAACCCTGGCTCACTGAGTGAAACTAGTTCACTCACTCCTCACATCCTTTTGCAGGTGACCAGTAGAAAGGACCATAGCGCTCGCAGAACTGTAGGAGCTAGTGTAGATTGGACATCTTTTGCTAAAGACTCGTTTTCAAGATATATAAATGTATGTTTTACTTTCGACTGCGTCCATGGACCATATGTATAATATTTTGGGCTTGTGAACTTCATGTTTTATATATATGGAATAAAGTATGTTTTATATTCGTGACGTGTTGAATCTGATATTAGGTTAGTCCAACCTAACACAACTCTATGATTTGGTACGGGTTGCAAAGCCTTAGGCCGAAGATTAGAGGAAACGAGTTTTGAATGGATATTCTGGGTTACAGAGTTATGTTTGTGACTTGGAAAGTCTATTCTAAACCCGTTGTGACACTTTCGGACTTGGCAGAGGAAGGTCGTTCGGGCATGTTCTTGTTTGATTCTTGCCCGGCTGACTGACTGATGTCTAAAACGGTTTGGGGGTGTTACAGAGTACAACAAATTGAAGTCACGAAAGATTGGCCCCGTCGAGATCATTGAACGTATCAATCCAAATGCATATCGTGTTTGTTTGCCTTCTCATCTTCGAACTTCGGATGTGTTTAATGTCAAGCATCTTTCTCCTTATCATGGTGATAACGATGATCCAGATTTGTGGTCGAATCTTCCCAACCAGGGGGGTCCTGATGCAGCGCAACCTGTGATCGTTCCCGATCACAACTCCCTTTCCAATTAGGACTTTCATTTTCTATCTTTATGTTAAGTTTACTTATTTTTATCTAAAGTGCTTTTATCTTAGGGATAGGAAATCACGTAATCCCTTAAGGATCATGACCTTTTGAGCTTTATATAAACGAGGTATTCAACCTCTTGTAGGTTATGATTTGATTAATAAAGTTATTGAGTTTGGTTTTAAAGAGCTTTCGAGCATTGCTAAGAGTATTCGCGCCCTCTGTTACAGCTACCTTCAAACACAAGTTATCGATTTAGGGTTCTAATTCTTGAACCTGACGTTAATAGCTTCCGCCTCTCTATCATAATAAGTAGGGCAGGCCTTACATTCCAGCAAGACGTGGTTGGAATATTATCTCCCCTGTCTGAAAACGCTCATTTGACAGAGTAAACCATCCTTCACCCATAATTTCCACTGAAGCTTTTGTGTCTCTTGAAAGTTCAGCTTCATAATCCAGAGCCACATAATACAGGTTCTACGTTTGCAAAACAAAGCATTATGTAAATCAATTTAGTACAAAGTACTAATGCGTGTGCATGAGTTGCATTATGTGCGTGTACTATGGAAACCTACGTAGTTATTTTTGCTATCAGGAAAAAGTTGATCAATGGTAATACCTCTTTTAGAGTACGAACAGTGTAGAGCGATTGGAAGGTAGTGTTGTTCTCTTGCATCTTCTCTGTAAGGAAGCCCGTGAGTTTAAATGCTCCAAAACCAATGACTTCTACACCTACCTGCCTCATCACCTTCCCATTCAAAACTGCAGAACACCCAGTAAAATTAAAATGCTAAGACACCAGTGAATGGTGCAGACAGAGTCAGAGGGAGATTATTTCCAACGATATGAAACATTTACTTAATCTTTTTGACACAACTAATCAACTTCAGTACTATGTTACTAAAAATCAAGTGCAAGGACACAAAAAGAGTTGAATCAAGGAGAGAGAGAAAAAAACAGCTTACTTGGGACAATGGTTATGACTTGGAAACCAATGTTAACAACAATTCCAGATGTCTGCCGTGCAGCATATAAAGCTAGAACAGCCTGAAAATACATTTACAGATCATTCATAATTGGCTTCTGACTGTGTTAGCAACAAGACCAATCACGTGACATTGCATGTTACTATTTCCAGCTACTAGTGAGATAATGAATCAAATTCTAGACAAATAAATTCAAATTCTCGCCAATATACTCTTTTAGTTTGACTGCGTTAAACCGGGGAAAATTTGGCTATAGAGATGGAGAATGAATCTCTCTGAGAAAACCACTGCTCTGAATCACAAGAAAGCACTTGAGAGAGAACAAAGGCTTGCCTGATTAACTGCACATACTGCAGGAACATTCATGTCGAACAAGACATTAAGGATAGCAGTCTTAAGCAGCCGCCTTGATGCCTTTGCCGATTCAGTATCTGAAACAATTTTTTTTTTAATTTAAAAAACCTTTAAAGTGGAACTACGATATGTAACCTTGAATACAGAAAAATGACAAAAGATGAACCATCAAATGGCAGAGGGGAAGTGAAACCACTATTGGCTGCATAGATGGCTTAACCTGCATCCTGTAAGAGAAGTATCACATAAGAAACTCAAATATGATTTAGAAGACAAAGTCAGAGCCGTAGATACAATCTGAAACTATTTAGCTGCCACAAAAATGACAAAACAAACCTGTTGAAAATGGTTACAAAGAACTGTTGAAGCCTAGCGTATATGGGTGACTCAATGTTGCCAAATTCCTGGCGATAAAACTACTAAGAACTTATATCAAAAAGATAAGAGGCAAGGTTGTTAATATTTCAAATATAATATTTGTAGTAAAGAAGAAATAGTGAAACTGCTACAGTACCAGGAGCTATCTCACCAGAAAAGTAGCAGAACGTCCAGAAGGTGAATCATTCTTACTCCTGCCAAACTTGCAATATCCAGAACCACCTTCATGGCGAAGCAAAGCACATTCACACAAAATGAAACAAGCTCTTATAAACAAGGCATGGACAAAAAAACGAGATCCAAACCGAACTCAAATCTTCACAATATAAGCCGTAAGGATACCCAAATGAATCATGTACGGTGGTACAAAATATATCTGAACCCAATATATTATTAACGAATATGGGTAAACCTAAATAACCTGAAATACTCAAATTCAAGTCTATTTTGATATGATATACTCCAATTAAGTTTTAGAATGTTTTCTGAATATTAAATTTTGATTATTCATCCATTATCTTTTGTTATTAATAATTTCCCATAATTTTTAACCATAGAATTTCAATGAACACGTTTCTCTTTTCCTAAATTTACCATGCATTGAAAATGTAAAATATGTATTTTGTTTCTAAAACATGGAGTTTTTCAAAAGAAGGGAGTATAAAATATCTGAACCCAAAAATGAATATGATAAGAGTTAAAAAAAATATCTGAATCTGACCCAAGCATACATTAAAGATCCGAATCAGAGAGCTAAAAGCATCTCCAAAAATACTCTCTATTATAGAGTTTGCAAAACTATATGTTTGAAATTTTAAAGTGTTATTCTCCAAAAGCAAAATTCAAATTTAATTTCAAAATCATTTGTAATTTACACTATAGTCCTTAAATTTATCATAATTAATATAAATCCATAAAACTTTTATAAATAACTAGCACATATATAAAAGGAGGATTTACCAAAAATGACTCAAAACTTAATTTTGAATACAAAAATGTACCCCAAATTCAATCAAATGCAAAAGTAACCCAAAAGCTTAGTGAAATTACAACAGTCCCCTTATGAACAAACAAAAAACATGTATTCAATTTTACCGTTATAACCCTTCGTTAGAGAAGACTTCTTTGTAAGTCTTCTCTATGATGACTTCTTTGTAAGTCTTCTTGTTCAGTAGATCTTAAAAATAATTTTATAATTTTATAAAAAATATTTTGATGGGTAAAAAAATTGAAATCATGTAATAATAAACATTTCTCAATGATGTAAATTTAGTTCAACTGAAATTGGATTATTTTCAACATAGATGAGTGAATGTATATTGGCTCATGAGTCATTGGTTTAGGGTTTGATAACATATGTTATAGTATTGTATGTATCTTTAGGGTTAGATTCTGAAATCTTACCTTTTTTTTTTCTTTTTCAAATTGACTTATATATGTTTAGTAACTATTTAATAACTTGATTTAAACACTTTCTAAGTTTTTTTAAGTTTAAGAAAGTGTTTTTTTGCATAGTTAATTGATTTTAGGGCCTGAAATACTCACAGGAGACTTAAAAATAAATCTTCAAACACATCCCACCTAAATTTTAGTAGAATTTATGGTTTCCGCCTAAATTTTGGAATAATTTAGGTTTCCCACCTAAATCAAAGTCTTCCATAAGTCTTCCAGGAGTTTTCCATAAGTCTTCGAGAAGTCTTCCAGAGAAAGTCTTCTCATGGATTAGATCTTAAAAATAATTTAAATTTTTTGTAAAAAATATTTTCATGGGTTAAAATTTGAAATCATGTAATAATAAACATTTTTCAATGATGTAAATTTAGTTTATCTGAAATTAATTTTTTTTTCAATATAGATGAGTGGATGTAGATTGATTCATGGGTCATTAGTTTAGGGTTTGGTAACATATGTTATAGTATTGTTGGTATCTTTAGGGTTAGATTTGAAATCTTATCTTCATTTTTTTTTCTTTTTTTCAAATTGACCTATATATGTTTAGTAACTATCTAATAATTTGATTTAAACACTTTCTAAGTTTTTTTAAGTTTAAAAATGTTTTTTGCATAGTTATTTGGTTTTAGGGTCTAGAAGACTCACAGAAAACTTAAAAAGAAGTCTTCCGACACATCCTGTTCCCGCCTAAATTTTGGAATAATTTAGGTTTCCCGCCTAAATCAAAGTCTTCCATAAGTCTTCCATGAGTCTTACATAAGTCTTCCATGAGTCTTCCATAAGTCTTTCAGAAGTCTTCTGGGTCGAAAATATTTAACCTAATTGGAATTTTTGTCTCCATATATGAAGAAAATTTACACATTCTCTTTCTTCATCTCAAATGACTGCAACAAAAATGTAATGTTTCTCACTCCAAAACTCTCTAACCTCTCTCTAATCTCTTTGAACATCAAAACACCAAACTTTATATCAATTTCTCACTTTTCTTATGTCTTCTCACTAATTTATCTTCTTTTTGCAGGTTTTTCATTACATGATTCTCATCTTTCACTCTTTCAAAGGTAGATCTCTAAATTTTGGATTTGAATTTATGTTTGTTTTATATGTTAGATTCTAAAAAGCTATAGATTCAACATAGTGTGACTGTTTTGTTTATTTTGTAAGCATAAAATTTTCATTTGTGAAGTTTTTCTCTGTTTTGAAGTCATTTGAATGTTTTTGAATTTGCAGGTTTTTCCAGATCTGAGAGACTTTGAAAGACTTCTCAGAAAACTCTCAGAAGACTCTCGGAAGACTTCTCAGAAGCCTTCTTAAAAAGTCTTATAATGCATTTTATGCTAGAAGACTTCCCACGAAGTCTCCAGGAAGTCTTCTGAAGTCTTCTGCCTAAAATGGTATAAATTTTGGATATGTATTTTGTGTGTTTTATATATTATATTCTAAAAAATTATAGATCCAGCCTAATGTGATTGTTTTGTTTATTATCTAAAAAAATATTTTTGAAGTCTTCTCTATTTTTAAGTCATTTGAATGCTTTTGAATATGCAGATTTTTCAGATGTGAGACAGATTTTGGAAGACTTCTGGGATAATTCTTGGAAGACTCTCGGAAGACTCTTGGAAGACTCTTGAAAGACTCTCGGAAGACTTCTTGGGAAATCTTCTAATGTATTTTATGCTAGAAGACTTCGTGGAAGTCTTCAGAAAGTCTTCCAAAGTCTTCTGCCCAAAGTGGTACAAAGAGACGATGTGAAGTGGAGTTCAAGCTTCTCTATGTTGAGGAATAATATCTAGCTGTGTAATAATTTTGTTTATGGTCTTTTTATGATTTGTATGTGTAATATTTTAGTTGTGAATTATTTTGTAAACTTTAAGAGATGTTAATCAAAAGAATGGTAAATATGTTCATGTTTTGCCAAACGTACGTGATTTCATTAAAGTTATTGCTGCAACATACCAAAAAATATTTTAATCATTCTACCCACACATAACAAAACACAACAACCCAAAAACTTAGTAAAATTTGCTAAAACTAAGAGAGAAGACTTTTCAAGAAACCTTAGTCAAATTCACAAAAGATCAAAATTGAATTTTAAGTGAAAGTTGAAATTTTAAATCTCATAGAAGTTAAAAATTGTATCTTATGAGGAAGACAACGCAAACACATAACATCAAATTAATAAAACAAAATCATCGGAGAAGACTTCTTATGAAGTCTTCTACAAGTCTTCTATGAGGAAGACTTACAGAAAACTTCTCCGTTTAGCTGAAAACATTATTAAACATCAATGTTTGTACCTTCATAATTATCACAAATTACGTTATAAATTCGACTCAGTAGTCCCAATATTTACTAATAAACATGATATAATAAGAAGATATTAAAAATTCATTTTAATTTTGGATGAATTTGAAGTTTAATAAAGATTTACGTAGAAGACTTCTTTTGAAGTCATCCACGGAAGGCTTCAAAAGAAATCTACTCTGTGTAGACTTCAAAAGAAGTCTTCTATTTAGGTCATTTTTGCAATTGAAAATTTACGAATGAAGACTTCTTAACAAGTCTACTCTACAGAAGACATCTTCGGAAGTCTTCCTTTGTAAATATTGGCTTACTTTTGAAATTGAATTTTTTTTCGAAATTCCCAGAGAAGACTTCTCGGATAAACATGTTACTTTTGAATTTGACCGAAGTTAGTCAAAATTTTGATTTTTTGTAGAAGACTTCTACGGAAGTCTACCTGGAGAATACTTCAAAAGAAGTCTTCTCTAAGTCTTCCGGAAGTCTTCTCAATGTCGCAAGAAGTCTGCTTCGTTACTTTTACAATTGACTATATTTGACTTTTCGAGAGAAGTCTTCTCTCGCGGGAAAAGGTTTGACCAAAACCCAGAATTAAACTCGAGAAGTCTTCTTTTAGAAGTCTTCTTATTAATATTAAATGTTTTACTATTATTTTTCAATTGCAAAAGCAACCCACACAGATATCTTCCGGCATTGAGAAGACTTACGGAAGACTTTCAGAAGACTTCTGTAGAAGTTTTCTCCATGAAGACTTCTGTAGAAGTTTTCTCCATGAAGACTTCCTTAGAAGTCTTCTACAAAAAGTCAAATTTCTGACCAACTTCGGTCAAATTTAAACGTAACATGTTTATCCGAGAAGACTTCTAAAGAAGTCTTTTCTGGGAATTTCGAAATTTTTTGTTTACAAAGGAAAGTTAGAAGACTTCTAGGGAAGTCTTCTATTAAAAATACACAAAAGGTCAATTGCAAAACTAACATATGCATTGACCAGAAGACTTCTTTAGAAGTCTTCTCGATGAAGAAGACTTCTCGAACAGATCGGAAAAATAAAATGTAGTTCGCGATTTCATACCTTGAACTCGTGAGATGACTTGCGTGGTTTCTCCAATCACCCAGAACTTCACCACAACAGCTACCTACTCGTTAATCACCAAGAATCGTGAGCTTATGAACCTTACATAATTTGTAATCAAAATCTTCAGTTTTTTTTTGATGAATTTTGAGAGAAAGTGTAAGATATGTGGTTTGTGTGGATAGGAAATGAGAAAAGATGAGAAAAAATCGAAACTTTAGGGCGTTAACACTTTCAATTTGGTAGTTCATGGTGGTTGAGGTATTAATGTCAATGGCAAAGTTGTAAATATTTGATGAAGATGAGGATGGTAAGGTAAAAGCCTTATTTTCAGAAAAAAAAGTAATGGCAATTTCGTGAATAACTAGAACTTCTATGGTGAATAGGACAAAACAAAGTTTCAAAAAAACATAGGTTATTTTTGTGTTTGACTTGAAATTTTGATTCATTTTTTAAAGAACCCCCATATAAAAATATTATAGTAATATTAATTAATAAAATATTACACTAAAATATAAAATTATAAATAGAAATACATAGTTAAATATTAAACTACAAGCACAATACCACATTATTACATAAAATTATTTTCTTAATGCTCTATTTTCAGTTACACAAAATTTGTTTAGGCAATATTTTAGAAGTTCCGGAGAAAATTTACTAGACTACTAATGTTGTTTTAATATTTGATATGTGTAATACTTATATCTTCATGTATCTTTTTGTAATATTCTTGTTGTCTAATTCTACTTTTAAAATATTATAAAACTTATTTTATTTTTAAAAAAAATTATGTGTAAACTTAAATTTATAAAAAATAAATTGGAAATATTTAAGATATACAAAAGTTTTAAAGATTAAAAAGATAAATGAGAAAATACTTATGAATCATAAATATGATGTATAATTAATTTTAAGGAACAAAATGCAAATAAAAAGATGAACTTCAAATTTAGAGTTTTGAATAGTGAAACTTTAAATATGAATTTTTTTTCTTTTTAAAACTCTATATTTAAAGTTTTACGTTCATTTTTGGAGAGTAAAAAACTCTATATCTGAGGTTGAGTTTCTTTTGGAAATGCTCTGTGGTTAAGAGGCTGAACTGGAAAAGAACCCCGCCCATGCCTATTATAAACACAAAGAAGAGAGAAGAAAGCAGATACCTTCAATAATGATAGAGTCGGGAACTTGTGCCCTTTGACCATAAACACGCATGAAGGAGGTGGGTAAAACATTTGGTAAGAAGCTTTCTTTCTCTAACAGCGAAAAAAAAGGGGATTGGGTTTTCCAGATCTACCTCCGCCGTCGGTGGGCACCACGCTCTCCGGCGAGAACTCTCTGCCTCCCCCGGCCTTCTTCTCCTCTTGTCCCCTCTCTCATGCCGCTATGGTCGGTAAAAAAAAAAACATCGTCCGCCGTTGGCTTTGTCCTTTAAGGTTCACAGTCTGATGCGCTCTGCTAGGATTTTGGCTATGGCCAAGCTGAAGAATAAGTCAATCTCTCTCATCGATATCCCAAATTTCGACGTACCTGCTACTGGATCTTTGATTCCGGTGATGAATTTTTCTTTAGTTGCTCTGGCCTCTGCTTCGGGTCCGTCTTCTTCTGCTCAGGCCTCTGCTTCGGGATCTTCTTCTGTAGTCGCATCCGTCGCTGCTCCGGTTCCTCTTGAGTCGTCGAAGGATGGCGTTCCTTCTTTCTTGAATTCCTCTCTTCCTCCTCAGGTGGAGGGTTCCAACCTCCGCGAAGGCTTTCCTGTCGCTACGAACGTTTCCAAGCCTTTGGAGAAGGTAGATGCTCAGGTTAAAAACTACGCTGTGCTACTCAAATGCTCTGCTCAGTTGCAGGAGATGGGTACTCCAATTGATCACATCTCAGGCGCGCCTTTCGTCCTTATTCCGGATGAAAACATTGAGGCCGCCAAGATGGAGTTCAAATATTTCATCTATGCACGCTTCCATGGTGATTATCCCTCAATGGGAAAAATTATCGGAGTCGTCAATGCTGTCTGGGCTCGAACTGGTCCTCGAATCTTTGTCCACAACCTTGGTCAGGGTACTTATCTCCTCCGTGTCACTAATCCAAGAACCCGTGAGGTCTTTCTGTCTCGTACCTGTTGGAATATAGGGGGTCTTCCTATGTTTGTTGCTCCCTGGTCTCCTGAGTACTCTCCGGATGAGCCTCCCCTCACCAGTGCCATAGTTCCTGTTGAGATGCGCAATGTTCCCTACCTGCTGTTCAACAGGGAGATTCTGAGTCGTATCGCAACGGCAATTGGCAAACCGGAATCCCTTGCCCCTAAAACTGAGCGCAAGGAGAACTTTGAGGTTGCTAAGTTGTATGTTCGCGTTGATCTTACATCCCCACTCCCTCATAAGGTTGTCTCCCGATTCTCTAATGGCAAGGAGGTAATGATTGATGTCTCTTACCCCTGGTTGCCTATTAAATGCGATAGCTGCAGCAAGTTCGTTCACATAAAAGAGAGATGCCCAACTGTTGCGAAGGAAGCTTCCTTAAATTAGGCCAGAGATAGGATGTTAGCTCATCAAACATCAGGGAGAAGATCCAAATCTCGCTCGGGTCGTTCCTATGATAAAAAATCAAAGAATTTGGAAACTTGTTATGTTCCCATTGTCCGTGATACGAATTGTGGAACGGAGCCTCAGGAGAATGATACTGTTTCACCCAAAGCTCAGGAATCTTGTGCTCTAGAGGAGGGTGAAATTTATCAGGAAACTGAGGATCATGAAGCTGATGCTGATAAGTGTGACAGAGTAGTGCAAGATACTGCTCATGGTGGAGTCAGTAATACGGGCGAAGACAGCAGAGGAAGCGCTGATGTGGTAGTTAGTGATCAACAGTCAGTAAAGGACCGTCGAGGGGATCTGCAAGATGTGATATCGGATAGAGTGGCAGTAGAGGTAATTAGTTCTGAATCATTATCAGAGGCAGTGCCAGCTGCTGTGGTTGAGCTCATTACAGAGGCCTTAGTGTCGAATGTAGATCCTGGTGGCTCTGCAAATTTAGACTCAGATCAAGATGTGGCTAAGCAAGAGGGTACTGAACGTCAAGACACGGCTCCGACATTAGAGGATCAGGATCGTGACAACCCGTTTATTCTGGTTAAGAATAGGAAGAGTGGTCGCAGGGCCATGAGGCGCCAATAAAAATGTTTAAGATGTTTTTTGCGTGGAATGTACGTGGACTGAATAGCGATAGACGCCACACGATGACCAAAGATTGGATTAATATCCATAGGCCACTTTTTGGAGCTTTTTTGGAAACTCATATTATGGAGAATAATAAAGAGAGAATTTTAGGAGCAATTCCTCGGGGTTGGAATTTTTTTGGGAATTTTGAGGAGGATGTTTCGGGTCGTATCATCATTGTTTGGGATCCTACCGTCACGATGTGTATCTACCATGCAACTGCTCAATCAGTCACTTGTGGAGCCACTATTCTCTCTGAGAACATTACTCTAACTGTCACATTTGTTTACGGTTTCAATCAAGTGGAGGAACGTAGTGCTTTGTGGGACAGTTTAGTCGAGTTACAGGACACTTCTCCGTTTGCCTCGCATCCCTGGTCTGTTATCGGTGACTTTAATCAGATGTTGAGGACTAATCATCACTCAAATCATCTATTCTCTCGTGTTGATGAAGCGGGAATGGATGATGCTAATCTCGGGTTGCAGGAAGCTCAGTTGTTTGAGGCGCAAACCAAAGGTCCCCCCTACACTTGGAGGAACATGCAGGATGACAATCCCATCTCTACAAAAATTGATCATGCATTCATCAACCAGGCCTGGTCGTCTGCTTTTCCTGACTCATATGCAGAGTTTTTGGATCCCTCTCAGTCGGATCACGGCCCTTGCCTTCTTAGGATGCCTTCAATCAGACGACGGGTCGTCAAACCCTTTAAATTCTTCCACCATGTGATTGATCACCCTGAGTACGCAGAGACTGTTGCTGACAATTGAAAATGCGATGATATAGTGGGCACTGATTAGTTCAAGTTGGTCCGCTTGCTCAAGAAGTTGAAGCGACCGTTGCGCAGTCTTAACAAGCGGCACTTCAGTGGCATATCTCAGAGAGTAAAGGGACAGAAAGAGAAGGTAGATGCACTCCAGCGGGCCCTCCTTACCTCTCCAGACAACGCTACAGCGGCAGAGGAACATGTTGAGAGAGATAAGTTGAATACTCTATTAAAGGCTGAGGAAAAGTTTTACAGACAAAGGTCTAGAGTTCGTTGGGGATCGTAACACACCCTTCTATCACAGAACGGTTTCTCAGCACGCGTCAAGGAATCATATTCATTATCTTAAAGATACTGATGATCGCATGCTGTTTTCGATGGATGATATAAAGGCTCATGCTGCAAATTATTTTCAGGGGATTCTAGGTTCAACGGTGCTTCCGTTCTCTGCGGCCTCCTCTGAAGACTTGACATCCCTCTTACCGTTTTGATGTACTGAGCTTCAACAGAATTACTTAAAACGCGAGGTCACTGCAGCAGAGATCAAAGCCACGTTGTTTTCCATGCCCATGAATAAGAGTCCGGGTCCGGATGGTTACTCTGTCGAGTTTATCAGAGCTTCTTGGGACACTGTGGGTGAAGATGTCATCAAGGCAGTTCGTGAATTCTTCAGGAACGGTAAATTGCTAAAAGATATGAACACAACTGCTATATCTTTGATTCCTAAGAAGCCAGAAGCTTGTTCATTGAGTGACTTCAGACCCATCAGCTGCTGCAATATTGTCTACAAGCTAATCTCGAAAATCATTGCGAACAGGCTTAAACCTATTCTGTCTGAGTGTGTTAGCCCCAACCAGGCCGCTTTCTTAAAGGGTCGCAGTCTCAGGGAGAATGTACTTTTAGCAACTGAGCTCATCAAAGATTATAACAAATCCTCTTGTCACAAGAGCGCTATGCTAAAAATAGATATTCATAAGGCTTTTGACACAGTCTGTTGGGAGTTTGTCACCAAGGTGCTTGCGGCTCAGGAGTTTCCTCCTATGTTCATTGCTTGGATCCAAGAATGCATATCTTCGCCTAGATTCTCGATTGCAATAAATGGTGAACTGGCGGGGTTCTTTGAGGGCAAGAAGGGTCTTAGGCAAGGAGACTCAATTTCCCCATATCTGTTCATTATGTTGATGGAGGTTCTTTCTCGTCTATTAGATCGCGCTCAAGCTGAAGGCTCCTTTCGCTTACACCCACTTTGTTCTGACCCGAAGCTAACCCATTTATTATTTGCGGATGATCTCTTGGTGTTCTCTGATGGCTCTAGGATGTCAACTGCTGGCATTAAAGAGACTATGAATCTTTTCAAGAATTGGTCTGGACTGGATATAAATGAGACAAAGTCAGAGATCTTCTATGGAGGGTATTCTGACATCCAAAAGTCAGTTTTAAGTGATCTCTCTGGTTTTCAGCGTGGTGAGTTTCCGACGCGGTATCTTGGTCTGCCCCTAAGCCCGAAGAGAATCTCTGCAGCTACGTTGCAGCCGTTCGTTGATCGAATAACTTCAAAACTGCACTCCTGGACAGTAAAGTTTCTATCGTTTGCAGGTAAGGTGAAGATGATATACTCTGTTATCTATGGGATGGTCAACTTTTGGAGTTCTGTTTTTGTATTACCGAAATGGTTCTATGCTAAAGTGGACTCACTATGTTCTGGGTTCCTATGGAAGAACAACACAACATCTGCGATTGGGGCCAGAGTCTCTTGGGTTAATATTTGTAAACCAAAATCAGAGGGTGGTCTAGGAATTAGACAGCTTGAGGAATTTGAGATGGTATTTAGACTGAAGAGGGTGTGGCTTTTCTTCTCTGAGTCTGGGTCTCTTTGGGTTCCTTGGCTAAGGAATAATAGGTTTGGTGGTCGTTCTTTCTGGCAAATTAATGATGCTCAGAGATTCTCTTCCACTGTGGGACCTCAAGCTCGACGTGTGGCGGTTGTTCTGAAGCTCCTCTGTCAAGTCATCGTCTACAACCTGTGGCGTGAACGGAATGCTCGCATCTTCAGGGAAGTGAGGATGAATCAAGACGATTTCTTCAGAGTGGTGGATCGTTCCATGCGTGATCGGCTCCTTTCCCCTTCTCTCATATCTTCCTCATCTCCCTTCTTGCTGGAGTTGTATTTTTGGTTCATTTTCCCTTATAGTTAATGCAACTTTTCTCTCTCATTTTCCTTATAATAAGTTGTGTTTCACAACATTGTAAAACCTTTTGAAAAGCTGGTATAAATTTTAACATTTAGACCAAAAAAAAAAAAAAAAAACACACATGAAGGACAACTCCTCTGATTCACTAGAAATCATTCAGCAAAAATAAGCTAGACACTGAAACTCTCTGACAAGTGACAATCAATCATCAATCATCATCCACACATCTCAATTTCACCGCGTCTCTTGGCTCCATCAGCATCAGTATCTGGACTAGTATATCGATCGGTAGCTGATCGAACGCGCCGATAGAAGAAGAGGAAGAACCTGAATCGCCTTCGTCGAATCCTTGCAGCTATTCGATCGGCTCCACAGCGATCCCCATACTTTCCTTAGATTCATAGTCGAATTTCCCCGAACCTCTCTCTCTCTCTCTCCCACCCTCTGCCTTTGTTGACTTGTGCTGTTTTAGATAATGACACGTGTACAGTGACGGGCAAGGATTTTTGATTAGAGTGCCACTTCACTCACCGACGCAAATTTCAATCATCGCAATATCGCATAACGATATTTTGCGAGCCCAATGAGGAAAAGATCCAAGTGGATTTACCACAATTAGTTAAAAAAAAAAAAGAGAAATTGCATCGAATAGCTTTCAAACAAATTATAATTTATTATATAATAAAAAATCTAAATTATAAATATGTATTGTATATTTTATATAATAATGTTATTATATCTTTGTATCCAACCGATGAAACTTGCATACAAAAAATAAAATTTAATTAATAATTTGTTGCAAAAGATAAAATATAGTCTTTCATTATTTACATATCTTTTTAAACTGAATTTCTTCTCACGAGAAAGACAACCAATTGTGATAAAAAAATGATGAAAACATAGACGGTGAACACATACAACAACTTTTTCTCCTTTTCTTAAATCATTGATTCTTACAATCATGCTTTTGTTTACATACTATGTTTCGTTTCGTTTCTGTTTTTATTTTATAGATCCAGTGGTGAAGAATAATGACGGCAGATCAGTAGAAACGCCACCGTGTTGGGAAAAAAGAGGAGATGAAGAACAAAATGATGGTGGTGAAGAATAATGATGGTGAACAAAATGGATGTGTATCAACATGTCTAAGAAAAATACGAATTGAAGAAGATGAATTCATTGTTTAAACTATATTCGGTGAAAAAATTAGTAGTATATATTCTTAAGTGTAGTTATTTATGTAAGGTTACAATACTATTTGAGACATATTTTATACTAGTCCTTTAAAATGTAATAATATGTCATGTTTTTAAATTTGATAGTTTTCTTCTCTATCATTTTGTGTGATTGATTATAATATATATAAAATTCATTTTTCGAATATTGGACAAATTTAATTATTTGGAACATTTGTTTACTATACTACTGTGGAATAGAAGATATGCAACCGGCTAACCAAGTAAATGTGTTTTCAAGTGTTTATTATTAGAAAATAATTTATAGATTGTATTTGGGTTTATAGGTTCCTGTCTAAGGTTTAGATTTACTAAGTAAAGATTTGAGTATAGTAAACCATATTATATATATTCTATTTGGATTTATATTTCTTGATAGGGTTTAGCTTTACATTAAGGTTTAGATTCGGGTTTATACTTCCTTGATTGGGTATATATATTTATATTTGGGTTTAAAAATATACAAAACAATTCTAGGGTTTAAATTTACTAACTTGATGTTTGGGTATAGTAAACCATATTATATACATTCTACTTGTAATCACTCTCCTCCTAACAACCATTGAATCTTCAAAGTCTTCATTCAAATCGCCGGATGTGACACATCCTTGAAGCTTCTGAAGATTTGAAACATATCATTTTTGAAACACTTTCTATAAGCTTCAATTTGCTGAATCTGAACAAAATCGCAGAAGTCTAATTGAAAAAAAAAAATCAATTTTCAATTTTTGAAAGACACTTTGCTTAATACATCGTGAAGCAAAGATTGATTCTTTTTTTTAACAGAAAACTGAGAATAACCAACGAGAAGATGAAAGACCCACAGATTCTCTGATTAAACAAAATCAACAAAATATTTTAGAATTATTGTAAAGTTGTTCTTTATTTGTTATTAAATATCAGTTTTTATAATTTATAGATAAATAATGTATTTATAGTCAAAAGAATGAATAAATAATGTATTTATAGTCAAAAGAATGTTTTTTAATTCGTATGTACAATTTTATAATAGTCTAAAAGATAAAGATTGATAAAAAGAATACTTTTTCTTTTATTCTCTGTAGCACAAAGCTGGTTTTTTAAAGATAAGAGCATTGGAATTGAAAAGTTTCTCAGCACCAAGTCTTTCAACATATGACCATGGAGATTCAGGCGATTTTCCGATATGGGTTCGTCAGAACTCTTTGCCGGCGGTAGCGTCATGTCGGTGCAAATTAGTAACCCATTGAAGGCACTTCATGGATAACGTAGAGACATGTGCTTCTTTTATCATTATCCTTATCTGATGTTCAATGGAAATTGGGCTAATAATTTCTTGTATTGGGCTGAGTTGTGAATTATGAATCCACTTGTAATTTTGACCCTTTCTGGTCTTTTAATAATATGGTTGACAAAAAAAGTCTTTCAGCATATAATATTAATATGCACATGATGAACATTATATATAAATTATTTTTACATATTATATATTCTTTTACATATTATGAAATAATAAATATATATTATTAAAAATTCAGTAACTATTACGTATATTATTAAAGTGATGCGAAGACATGAATAAATTTTATTAATCCGAACAAACACTTTTTTCTATTATATGGTCTATAATTAAATTTAAATGAGATTAACATAGATATATTTTATATTTTTAATATTGATATTTATTAAATAATTTTGTCTACTCATATTATTTTTTGATCATTTGTATCTTTTTATAAAAAAAAATTAAATCACTGATAACAAATAATTTAGTTGTTATATTATAATTATAATGTTTGAATGTCAAGCAGTATTTTCATATCCAACTCAAAACCATGGTCGAACCGATAGACTTGGCACTTTATATATAATCTGGTTCAGATTTAATGAAAAAATGTTAATTAAAAATTCGATAGAACCCGTTAAAAATCCAAAAACTCGCTATTAACAAGTTGGAGGTACTATTTATAAAAACTTATTTAAATCTAGCAAAATTTAAAAGAAACAAACACATCGCCTCAAATGAATGAATCTGATTTCTGTGAGAATGATATATCATGTGCTCGAATTTGATACAGTCATGATGGGATGTAGCCATGCATATTGTTGTAGTGTATTGATATTTGATATTTTGAGTAATTATGTCTGAAAGAATAAACACACATGGTTAAAGCTGCTTTCCTACTGATTTGTGTATAATAAAAGTATGGTTTGTGTATAATTGGTTTCTAAAAAGATATTTTATTAATAAATTTTATGTGTATAATAAAGTATGGCCACTAAATATTTGATTTTATGAGCTATATTTAAGATAAATTTCATTTGTGTATAATAAAATGTTTTTTTTTCAAATGATGCTAATGGGTTTCAAAAGATGTTCTAATAAAAATTAAATTCCATTTGAAAAACTATATATAGACAATTTAAATAAAACTGAGTTTTTAATTAAACAGAAAAAAACAGGAACGATCTTATGTTAATAATATAAATCTAAAATTATTAATTAAGTTAAAATAGATTATGATTTGATTAAAACTCTCTAAACCCCCATAACTGAATAAATCACCTTAGTAAAAGTACATGGAAAATCACTTATATATATTAAAAGATAACCATTATATCTTTTTACATATGATACATGTCATAACTAAAATAATTTTTAAAATTACTAAAAGATGAAGTTGGTCTATCTAAACATATAATATATTTTTTATTAAACTAATCATAAATTAATTATTAATATAAAAATGATATTTTTCTTATTTTTAAAATAAAAGCTGTAGAATTAATAATATGATTAAAATATATATTATAATTAAAAAAATTAATAATAAAAAATTGCACTGAGGCGAGAAAGCCGGATGTCCATAGTGTAGCTCCACGTTTTGTTTCTTGTACTCTCTCATTCTTTCGATTTTTGTAGTTTCAAAATATTCTAAACTGTTAATATGTATGACTTTTGTGCGTCTCATTCAGTTCTATAAATCGACCAATGAAGTGAATACTCACGCGAAAGATAGTAGTTGTATATGTAAATCAACTAGAGGTTGAAAGAAGCTCTTCTGCAAGCAGTATGCACATGTCAAGGCAGAAATTTGCATATTTATGACAAGACTTCAGTAATTATTGTTTTCTATGGCTCTAGAGTGCAATCAATAACGGACACTATCATTACACTTGTGAAAAATGCTTATCATTAATTGCAGGCAGCTGTAACCTGATTAGGGACAATAATTATTGTTCTCTCTCTCACTAACCGAATAGCACGGTCTTTGCAAAGGGAGGGGAAGTAAAGAAAACTAAGAGATTCACCACATTAGTCTTGACTTGCGAGGCAACTGCTTTCTTGTGATGCACCAAGGACCTGGGAAGGTGCTTAACTGCACAATAGTAATTAATAAAAATGCAGGCTCAGAAGACAGAACATGTGTTAAATACCGGAGGATTGGAGTACAGAAAAATGACTGCATATTCAGTGTTATTCCGTAATGGTTTCACCAAAACATGCTCAATGTGTGTGTACATATATCAAATTCAGAAAGTAAAACTTGAAGCATAATCTGTTGGTTAGTAAAACTGCTAAGGTTGAGAAACAGTCTTATGAATATCAATACTAATATAATATCAGACTTACGTTACTGATAAGCTTTGCCCCATGCCACGCTGTGTCCACGCCGCAAGGAGGAGGGATTACTCTGATTCCATTGCATATAGATGAAGGAAGATAGTCATGCAGTTCTTTCTCTAGCCATTCTGGATACAGTTCACACACACACATTACTTACTTCCGAGAATACTTCATGCACTACAAGAAAACATCAAGGATTCTGAGGGAAAAAATCGTCGGAATTTCGTCGGAATATCGTTATTCCGACGAAATTCCGACGAAACACGTCGTCGGAAATAATTCCTCGGAATTTCTTTTTTCCTCGGAAATCCCTCGGAATTTTCCGACGGAATTCCGAGGAAATAAATTTCCGAGGAAATTCCGAGGATCCCTTGTTTGTCGGAAAAGTCCTCGGAATATACCGAGGGAGAACTTCGTCGGGATAATTCCTCGGAAGTTCATCGATCGATGCATGTTTGGACATATATACATCGATCGATAGGAGTATACCGACGGACTTTTTCCTCGGTTTATTCCGAGGAACTGTTCCCTCGGTATATTCCGAGGGATCAGTTCCTCGGAATTTTCCGAGGGAGTTGTCCCTCGGAAAATTCCGAGGGAAATGTCCCTCGCTATATTTTTTAAAAAAACGGATCGATCGATGCGTTTTTGTTCAAAAACGCATCGATCGATCTAGTGAAAAATATAATTAATTTCCTCGGAATGTAAAAAATATTAATTTTTTTGAAAAAATAAAATTTCTGAAATTTAAATTCGAAAATATGAAATTAAAAGTAAAATTGAAATCATATTAATTAATATTCAAAGTTTCACAAATAAAAATAAAACATTCCGAGATTGGGGGAAAAAAAACTACGGGTCTGGCACGTCCGGGAACACCTCGTTCGGGTACATCCTCTGCATCATCTCCATCATTTGCTGGTTCAGCCTCCTCTGTGCCTCATAGCCTGCCTGTTGAACCGCCATCGGGGTCTCCAACAAAGATATACGATCATCTTTGTCCTTCAACTGAGCCGTAAGTACTTCTGGATCAACAAAGGGCGGTGGTGCAGAAGAAGGAGGAACCGACCGGGTGCGACGACCCAAACCGACCAAACGTCCCTTCTTCTTTGGAACCGACTGAATAGAAAAAAGCCAAATTTAGAAATTTAAACCAAGAAATAAATGAATTGAACTTTTAAAAAAAAAGAACTTACGGATTCAACGATTTCGTTGATTCGAAACCGGGACAAGTTGGTCGAAGCCGTCGAAGCGTCATCCTCGGTTTGAAGCTGAGACACTTCGTCTACCACCTGAGTTTGGACCAGGTCGACCACGTCCCTCACAAGACCGTCATCAATCTGGCCGGTCTTCTTGTTGGTATACGCCCTCCTCATTAGGGCGAGATCATCAACCGGCTCGCCATCATTTTCTTCCGCCTTGAAAAAAAACATAAAATTAAAGAAACATTAGAAATTAGAAGAAATGCACAATAAATTTAAATTCTGAAACTCAAATAATTGAAGAAAAAGCGGTTGAACTTACCATGCGATCTCCGAGAGTGGCAATAGATTGAGCACCCAAGTTATGCTTGTAGATGCCCTTCCCTTTACGGTCGCTCCTGCGGTTGGTGGAGTTGGTGGAAGAAGTTTCTTTCGTCTCCTCCTTATCCCAATGCGCACACAACTCCTTCCAGACCGTGTCGTTCATCGACTTTGGGACCTTTTAATTAAAAAAAAAAGAAAAAGTTTAATAAATTAAAAAATAGTTTAATAAATTAAAAAATTGTTTAATAAATTAAATCGAACCTTATTGATTTCCCACTTCTTCTTCCACTCGTGGATCTGCTTCCCATAGTTGTCCATTACTTTATGGACGAAGTGGTGATAGATAAAGAGCGTCTCATCGGAATTCCAGTTGAACTCTTGCTGAAAAAAAAACACAATTAGTAGAAAATTTATATTAAAGATTAAAAATATAAGTAAAAAATTAGAATACTTACCGCAAACTGACGAAACCACAGAACCTGCTTGTCGGTTGGGAAGTGAGTGAAAGTCGGATGTCCACTGTCGAGGGCCGAGTACATCATACGGTTGATCCATGCGCTGATCCCGTTCCCGGATCGGTTGAACCTTATTAAAAGAACAAACGGTTAATAATGAATCCAAATTTAAAGAAAAAAAATGTTTAATTACCATGTTTGACCCCGTCCATGTGGATACGGAGTGAGATACGGAAGATGGTCACGACCGGGCTGTTGAACCAACTCCGCAACCCTCATCACTCCCGGAGGACCCGGAGGAACAGGAGCGGATGCAGCAGCGGGAGCGAGAGGAGCATGAGCGGGTGCAGCAGAGGGAGATGTATGGTTGGAGCTGTGGGGCGAAGGGGAATCCTGAAAATGGCTGGAATCCCGAGACTGGCTCCCCGTACCACCACGACCACGACGCTGTCGAGGCCGGGTCTGATCATCATGAGACCTGTAAATTAAAAAATATATTTAATAAATACAGAAATATATAAATTAATTTTTTTTATTAAAAAAAAATCCAAATAATTTAATCACAGAAAAAGATTTATATATATTAAATTTTTTTAATAAATATATAAAAATAGTTCTAATAAACAAAAAATAGTTTTAATAAATAAAAATTGTTTAATAATTACAAAAAAATAGTTTAATAATATATATATGAAAAATATTTTTAAATCCCAAATAATAGTATTTAATCACAAAAAATTTTTATAGATATTTAAAATGTTTTGTAAAATCCAAAAATCGAATTTATATAGAAATTTTTTTTTGTAAATCCAAAAAATCGAATTTATATAGAAAAATCGTTTTGTAAAATACAAAAATCGATTTTATATACAAAAATCGATTTATAAATACAAAAAATAAAAAAATATAAAAAAATTCTAAATCAATTCAACAAAACAAATTATTCAACCAAATCACAATTCTAAACCTATTATACAACCAAATCACAATCCTAACCAATCACCCTAACAAAAATCTATCAAAACTACACAAAAACCTAACAAATAGAACCTAAGAGAGTGGGATAGGGTCCTTACATGATTTGTGTAAGAGAAGAGGGAGATCGCCGGAGATATCGTCGGATTTCAGGGGGAAATCGCCGGAGAGAAAGAGAGGAGTCGCGCAGAGGAAGAAGAGAGAAATGGGGAAGAAGAAGGGGCTCGTGGTTATAAAACCTAGGGTCCGACGGACATTATCCGTCGGAATTCTAATTTCAATTTTCGCGAAATATTTGCCCGGTAAAATGAAAATATTCCGAGGAAATTCCGACGGATATTTTACTATCTGTCGGAATTTCCTCGGAATATTCCGAGGAAATACCGAGGAACTAGTGTTTGGGGTTTCAAAACATCAATTTTTTTTGCCGTATTTCATTTCTTATACAATTGTAATGCATACCATTGAGGATTCTTTGTATACATGAGCATAAACCATGAAATAACAAATTTCAAAACTAATTGAAAGTATTCCCTTTACCGTTCATTAAAAGGTATAAGTGTTTCTCTTATGTTGCGAGATTTCGTTCATACAATCGGAAAAGTGTTAATTATACGGTAAGGAACAAATTTTTGACTTCATAATGAACGTAAGACACTTAATAAGGGTTATATAGGTGTTATTCAAACGGCAAAACGTTGTTTTCGGTTTAAAAACCCTATTTCCTCGGAATTTCCTCGGATTATTCCGAGGGAACTCCGAGGAAAACCTCTTCTTCCTCGGAATTTCCTCGGAATATTCCGAGGAAATTCCGACGAACTAGTGTTTGGGGTTTCAAAACGTAATTTTTTTAAAAAAAAACGCATCGATCGATGCGTTTTTGAACAAAAACAAATCGATCGATTACTAAGATGGACCGGGCCGTAAGATTGTGATCGATCGATGAGAGTATCCCATCGATCGATCGAGAATCTGAATTGTTCCTCGGAATGCCCTCGGAAAATCTTGTATGTTTTTTTAAAAACGCATCGATCGATGCGTTTTTGAACAAAAACAAATCGATCGATTACTAAGATGGACCGGGCCGTAAGATTGTGATCGATCGATGAGAGTATCCCATCGATCGATCGAGAATCTGAATTGTTCCTCGGAATGCCCTCGGAAAATCTTGTATGTTTTTTTAAAAACGCATCGATCGATGCGTTTTTGAACAAAAACAAATCGATCGATTACTAAGATGGACCGGGCCGTAAGATTGTGATCGATCGATGAGAGTATTCCATCGATCGATCGAGAATCTGAATTGTTCCTCGGAATGCCCTCGGAAAATCTTGTATGTTTTTTAAAAACGCATCGATCGATGCGTTTTTGAACAAACAAATCGATCGATTACAAGATGGCCGGGCCGTAAGATTGTGATCGATCGATGAGAGTATCCCATCGATCGATCGACAATCTGAATTGTTCCTCGGAATTTCCTCGGAAAATCTTGTATGTTTTTTAAAAACGCATCGATCGATGCGTTATAGAACAAAAACGCATCGATCGATTACCAAGATGGCCCGGGCCGTAAGAATGTGATCGATCGATGCGTTATAGAACAAAAACGCATCGATCGATGCGTGTTCGGAAAACAGAATTATAAGGCAAAACCCGACCTTTTTTGGATCTAAACCTTAGAACTCTCATCCCCTCCGATTTCCCCTATAATTCGCCCCCCTTTCTCTCTCTATAATCATCCGATTTGAACAATTTTGGGCTCTATTCCACTTGATTTTTCGAGCTCTACCTGATTCCTACACTCGTCTTCACCCTAAGACAGGTATACTCCGCGAATCTCCACATTCTGAAATCGTGTTCTTGAGCAATTTTTTGGGTTTTGTGAATTTCTTATTTCCGTGTTGATTCCTTGATCAAATATGCATGAAACAGATGTTTAAACATGGAATAGAACACAATTGTCTGTGATCAACGAGTTTGGAACAAGATTTGAGATGATTTAGGGATTGAGAATTTTTTTCAATTTGGTTTTTTTTATCACAACTCGATTTCGCTTTTCATTTTCATGTTGCTTTGAGTTCTTAATTGATTATAACCATGTTGAGAGCAATGATTCTATTTTGTAGAGAATGAAGCGCACGAAAACATCAGCAAAGAAAAACACACAAGAAGAGGGTTCGTCTCAGCTGGAGAAGCAAAGGCCAAAGAAGTGGGATAAGTCTGATACCACCCACTACAACAACATGAAGAAGGTAGCCGTTCCGGCTACACAACTAGCATGTCCTGAGACGATGACAATATTGGGAATCAAAGCAGACATTGAAGGACTGTTCCAGAACATGGGTCTAGGCCAACTATGCAACCTCAACGAACCCACTTATCCGGAGTTGGTACGCCAGTTCATAGCATCCGCATACGTCACCCGTCCCGATGATAGCCATCAGGAAGGTTTTCTGGCATTCGTAGTGCAGAAAGTATACTATGAGGTATCTTTCACAGACCTCTGCGGACTATTTGGATTGAGTGCAGGGGAGAGGACATCGGTCTTTATTGGACTTCAGAGCTGTTGAACTTCTGGGAAACGATTGGCACAGGGGTTTATAGATCTTCTCAGGCAAAGGAGTCACTTATCCGGAGCCCAGTACTGAGATATGCCACACGCCTCATTGGCTCATTGCTATACGGGACAACCACAGCCGCATCAGTCACGCAATGGGAGTTGTGCCTCCTGTACCAAGGTGTGAGGCATTTGCTACCGGCATTTGGAAACTCTACATTCCCACCTGCTACTGCCTTCAACATGGGAGCGGTGCTGGCCGCAAACTTAGCAGGATACAAGGGGAAAGTAACCAAATCCAAGAGCAATGCATGTGGATTTGGTGCAGTGATTACTCGGATCCTTAGACATGTGGGTGTAGACTGCGAGAACCACCAGGTAGCACTGGACAGATCGAACAACATTGCTTGGAACTACCTGGATGTCATTTCTCTAGTAAGTAAGGAGTTCATAGCTGGTCCCCACTCGAGGATCCATCGGGATGGTCCTTACGTCTACGTATTCCAGGACCGAGCGAAGAAAACACTCTACTGCCACCTGCCTCAGATCGGCCTGACTGCTCTACTTTCAGAGGCTGCAGTTGAGTTCCTACCCCCTGCTACCGCACTAGTAGACAAGCCATCCTTCTTCACGCCAAAATATCAGACCAAAGGCAAGGGCGTGGTTGATGAAGAAGGACAAGATGAGGCTGCACAAGCCATTCCAGATGATTCACAACCCCATCAGCTACTCCCATCAGACTCCAGCCAGTACAAGCTGCAAGAGCTTCCACCGAACGCCACTTCGCGCCAGCAACAACATTGGAGAGATCAGAGCATAAAGACAAACAACGACATGCTACACAAGATCTGGGCTGCCATTTCACGTATCAGGCCGTGTCGTTGCCAAAAGGATGATGTAGTTCATCGGGACAACTCTCCATCCAGCTCTGGTTCGGGTTCGAGTGGTACACACAGGGTAAGAAAGAGGTCCAAGAGACCCAACGATGCAGGAACATCTGGAGCAGGAGACGAGGAGTAGGAGCTATCACCGGCTATTTTATTTTCTTTTCTATTCTAACGTTTTATGGTCTTATTTTCTGTTAATTTTGAACTGAGTTTTTTTTTAGGTTTCTTAATTATGAGTTCGTATTTCTTTTACATGGTTTCTTTGTTTTATTTGGTTGTGTTTTGTGTAGCTTTTAATTCGTATTCAGCTTTGCCTTGCTAGATAAACCAAATAACTATTATCCGAGGAAAGAGGTTATATCAAGTGTTCCTCGGAATTTCCTCGGTATTTCTTAAAAAAAAAAAAAATAAGTTCAATGGTAGTCTGTTTCCGAGTCATCATCACCAGATGAATCTGAATCTGGATCTTGGTGAAACTCTCCAATCACTGGTTCATCCTCTACGTGAACGACGGCTTCCTCTCCAAAGTCGGTTAAATCGACTACAAGGCCAACTCCAGCTAAATCTTCTGCTGCACTACAGTTGCCGGATGTGCTTGGTTGTAGTGGGTCTTCCAGCTCAGAACTTCCCTGAACTCGGCCTCTCGGGTTGAGTCTTGTAACAGTAACCCATGGATCATCTCTGTTCCTTACCCGGGGGTACTTGATATAACAAACCTGTAACATTTAGAAAAATTATAAATTAATACACATGATGATGAATCATTCTGAATAATTAACATTTAATTACCTGATCGGCCTGGGAAGCAAGAATGAAAGGATCATAATATTGCAGCTTTCGCCTCGAATTTACTGATGTAACACCAAATGCATCTGTTCTCACACCTCGATCTGGGGTGTTGTCGTGCCAATCACAATAGAAAACAGTACAGCGCAATCCAACCATGCCCAAATACTTGATTTCCAAAATCTCATGTATGTGTCCGTAGTATACATCATCTCCTGATGCAGAACAAACGCCAGCATCATAAGTCGTACTCGAACGTCTCCTCTTCTGAGTTGTGAATGCATATCCTCGAGTACAAAATCTCGGATATGACTTCACAACAAAGTTTGGTCCAACGACCATCTCACGTATCCAATCGTCAAATGTTTCACCTCTGGCCAAACCAGCAGACACCTATTAATAGCACATATATATATATTATATCAATAAATGTGAATTAGTATAAATATGTGATAAAATATATTTTAATTTGTTTAAAGCACTCACATAAGTAAACATCCATCCAGTAAATTCTCTCTGCTTCATTTCTTCTAGTTCGTCCTCTGTGGCGTATCTATACTCGAACCGCTTTTCTGCCATGAAAATCCTGTATATGATGACAATAATGTAATTAATTAAGATTTAAATTTCAACTTGTTAAAATAAAAATTTGTAAGCTCATTTATTTACCTCTCATATTGAAGAACGTCTTCGCAGTTGGTGAGCAAATATGTTTGCAAATGACTGCGCTCCTGCTCAGTAAGTCGACGGTCCTTTGGTTTTCCGCTAAGTCGTCCAACGTCTGTGAAAATGTCTGGAACCGTAACATGATATGTTGCCCGTTCGCCTCTATCATCATGCCGAGCAGGTCTTCTGTTTTTGGTCTGAACTTCTGCTGGAAAGTAGTACTCGGCAAAGTTTGAAGTTTCTTCATTGATCATCTGTGCGACTATAGAACCTTCCACCCTACTTAAATTTTTCACCATCTTCTTCAAATGGAACATATACCGCTCATACAGATACATCCATCTATACTGCACAGGACCACCAAGTTCCAATTCTCTTGCCAGGTGAATAACAAGATGCTCCATAACATCAAAAAATGAGGGAGGAAATATCTTCTCAAGGTTGCACTGAATCACGGCTATGTTAGTCTTCAAATTTTCAATACCTTCAAGAGTCACTGATCTCGTGCATAAATCGCGGAAGAAACCACTTATCCCTGCAATTGCTTCATGAACATTTCGTGGTAATAGTTCCTTGAAGGCGAACGGAAGGAGGCGCTGCATCATTACATGGCAATCGTGGCTTTTCAAGCCAGTAAACTTTCCTTCCTTTCTGTCGATACAGTTACGCAAATTTGATGCGTAACCGTCTGGAAATTCCACATCGTTTGAAATCCAATCAAAGAACGCATCTTTTCCCGCTGCATCAAGTCGGTATATGGGAAAAGGAGCCCTACCATTCTCATCAACATGAAGTTCTGAACGAGCACATATATCGACTAAATCCAGTCTTGACTTCAAATTATCCTTTGTTTTACCTTGAACATTAAGGATCGTGTTCATGAGATTGTCAAAAAAGTTCTTCTCAATATGCATGACATCTAAATTATGCCTTAGCAGATGATCCTCCCAGTATGGCAGATCCCAGAAAATTTTTTTTGTGCCAGTTATGTAGTTCTCCAACAGCATCTACCGGAAAACGCTCATGTCCACCGACTTCTGGCGTCCTTTCTGCACCAAAATCTCTTAGTTGTATCTTCAAATCTTTCCCACAAATTTCCGGAGGTGGACTGTCAAACACCCTCTTGTTCTTCGTAAACAAATTCCTACTCCTACGATATGGATGATCAGGTGGTAGGAATCTCCTGTGACAGTCAAACCAACACGTTTTCCTTCCGTGCTTTAGTTGGAAAGCATCAGTGTTATCTTGACAATATGGACATGATAGCCTTCCATGCGTTGTCCATCCAGACAACATACCATATGCTGGAAAATCACTTATTGTCCACATTAGTACTGCCCGCATTTGAAAGTTTTCTTTACACGAAACATCGTATGTTTCAGCACCTTGAGCCCATAGTTGTTGCAACTCATATATTAGTGGCTGAAGAAACACATCAAGTGATCTCTTAGGATGCTCTGGTCCGGGAACGAGAATCGAGAGAAACAAAAACTCTCGTCGCAAGCACAAGTTTGGGGGGAGGTTGTATGGTGTAAGAATGACGGGCCATAGAGAATACTGTCTTCCACTCTTGCCAAACGGACTGAAACCATCAGTACATAATCCAAGGTAGACATTTCTTCTCTCATACGCAAAGTCGGGATACTTTGATTGGAAATGCTTCCACGCTTTTGCATCTGAAGGATGTCTGATCTCACCATCTGTTGAGTGCTCCGCATGCCATCTCATTGGTTGCGCTGTGCGTTCAGACAGATACAACCTCTGCAACCTTTCCGTCAAAGGTAAATACCACATCCTTTTATATGGCACTGGAACTCTTCCACTCGTATCTTTATAACGAGGCTTTCCACAAAATTTGCATGTAACCCGCTGTTCATCCGCCCTCCAATAAATCATGCAGTTGTCGCTGCATACATCTATTACCTGATACGATAAACCAAGACCAGCTACGAGTTTCTGAACCTCGTAGTATGAACCAGGAGCTACATTATCCTCGGGTAGAATACCTTTTACAAAATCAGCAATCGCATCCACACAGTCTTCAGCCAAATTATAATCTGTTTTAATGCCCATCAATCTTGTAGCAGATGATAAAGCTGAATGACCATCTCTGCAACCTTCGTACAATGGTTGCTTTCCAGCATCCAACATATCATAAAATCTCCTAGCTTCTGCATTGGGTAAATCTTCCCCTCTAAAATGATCATTTACCATCTGCTCAGTACCTACACCATAATCTACATCCGTTCTAATTGGTTCTTCTAATCTAACCGCTGGCTGAGGTTCACTAGTACTACCATGTTCATAATCAGTTTCCCCATGATGATACCAAATTTTGTAACTTCGTGTAAACCCACTCAAATATAGATGAGTCCAAACATCCCACTCTTTAATAACCTTTCTATTTTTACAATTAGAGCAAGGACATCTTAACATACCTGTTTTTGCTTCCGGTTGTCGGTGAACTAACCCCATGAATTCAGTTATACCTCGTTGGTATTCTTCCGTAAGCAATCTCGTGTTCGGATCCAAATGAGGTCGATCGATCCAAGAACGAAAATAATTTGAAGAAGACATATTTTTTATGAATCAAATTCGTGTGTAAATAGAGTAAGAGGGAGGATGAAGATATGAAGTGAATGAAGAGGAAGAGGAGTGCTTGTATTTATAGTTTAAATCCTGCCGACATACCGAGGAAATTCCGACGGAATTCCGACGGACAAAACTAGTTCGTCGGAATTTCCTCGGAATTTTGTAAAATCCCCCAACGGCTCTCCAACGGCTATAATATTTTCTCGGAATTCATCGGTTTTTTCCGAGGAACACAGTTTTCCTCGGAATTTCCTCGGAATATTCCGACGGACTGTAGTTTCCTCGGAATTCCGTCGGTATATTCCGAGGATTTCATTTTCCGTCGGAATGTCCGTCAGAATATCGCTGTTTTCTTGTAGTGATGGCTTTACAATAGATTTGAACAAAACAAGTAGTATGTATGTACCTGCAAGCCCTGGCAAACATGCGCTTCCTCCAGCCAATACTACAGTCTTAAACCAGCTACCATCCCTGTAAGTCCTGCTGCATCACAGTGGTCCATACAGAGCGCGAGTGCCTGGTGCAAGCCCATTGCCCGCCTAGTTTCGCAATGACAAAAATCAATCAAAGAAACTATTATAAAATGGCAAAAATTTGGAAATTCTTCAGAGAAACACTAACCCAGGCCTGAGATGCATGCAGCTTACCGCAATGGCGCAATAGGATGATGTAATTTAAGGAAATATATGAATAATGTGGAGAACAGTGGAACTTACTAACAAATATACACTAAAGTGGTAAAATGATATCATTTCTAGTCCCAGCACTAGTAGAGAAACTTTCAGGTTATATCTTTCTTAACTAGTGTACGGTAATGAGTAGGGCAGGCCTTAGAGCAGCCTGAAAATATAGAGATGGAGAATGAATCTCTCTGAGAAAAACACTGCTCTGGATCACAAGAAAGCACTGGAGAGAGAATAAAGGCTTGTCTGATTAACTGCACACACTGCAGGAACATTCATGTCAAACAAGACATTAAGGATAGCAGTCTTAAGTTGCCGCCCAGATGTCTTTGCCGATTCAGTATCTGTAAACAATTTTTTTTATAAAAACCTTAAAACTGGAATAACGATCTTGAAGATAGTAAATAACGAAAGATGTAGCTAACCAGAGCTGCAAAATAGGTGGGCTGTCCAATGGGCGTCAATGTCCAATGGGCTGTCTATGTCCAAATATATTTGGGTTTCCATTAGTTATACTCATATTTTTAGATGGGCTTTAAATGGTCAAAATTGGGAAACCAATTAATCTATGGGTGTTTGTGGATTTGGTTAATATAGACATGGACGGTTCAATTAAAAAAAAATTCTAGGGTTTCCAAAATTTGGGGGAAAATTGGAAAATTTCATTTCACCGTGAAAGAGAGTTTATGCGACTCATTTGGCGATTTTGGCGATTGAAACTGAGTTCCAACGGAGAAAGTCTCTCCGTTCGTCTCTCCGCTCAGTCTCTCCGTTCGTCTCTCCGTTCAGTCTCTCCGTTCTCCAGTCTCCAACTCTCCATTCATCTTCTCTCGAGCTCTCGGAGGCGACTCGCAAATCGCGATCCTTCGTTTGTTGTTGTTGCTTTGTAATTCGACTCGCAAAGTAATTCGACTATTTTCTTAATCCAAACCAACTCATTGCGACTCCTTTTGTTGTTTTGTTTTGCCTAGTCGAAACTTGAGGAATGAGGACATGATCAGTTTTCCCGCCAAAACCGTAAAATCAAGTTTTCCCGCCAAAACCGGAAAATCGAGTTTTCCTGCCAAAACCGCAAAATCAAGTTTTCCCACCAAAACCGGAAAATCGAGTTTTCCCACCAAAACCGGAAAATTGAGTTTTCCCGCCAAAACCGCAAAATCGAGTTTTTCCGCCAAAACCGTAAAATCGAGTTTTCCCGCCAAAACCGTAAAATCGAGTTTTTCCGCCAAAACCGAAAATCGAGTTTTCCCGCCAAAACCGGAAAATCGAGTTTTCCCGTCAAAACCGGAAAATCGTGTTTTCTACCAAAACCGAAAAATTGAGTTTTCCCGCAAAAACTGCAAAATCGAGTTTGTCCGTCAAAATCGAGTTTTTTCGGCAAAATTGCAAAATCGATTTTTCTACCGAAAACGCAAAATCGAGTTTTCCGCCAAAACTGTAAAATTTGTAGGCTTATAGATTAAAATTTAAAATTTTCTTATATGGTTCATTATCTCCATGGCAGCCCATGTGAACATGGGTGTTAGTAGGTCTGGTCCTTAATGGACATGGTTCCTAATGGACATGGTCATTCTTTGTCCACAAACAATAAATGGATAAATAGATATGGACTAATGGACGTGGGCTAACCCAGTTTACAGCTCTATAGCTAACCATCAAAATGGCAGAGGGGTAGTGAAACAACTATTGGCTGCATATCTGGCTTAACCTGCATATATATATATATATACCAGGGAAAGCCCGCGCTTCGGGCGAAAATTTGTTGCATTATATTTTCTTTTATTTATTTTTAGTTTAAATGATTTTATTTTAATTATATATAGAATGTTATTTTTAATTCCTTTATAACTATTTACTGAGTTTTGTTTCAAAGTGTCTTTCAAGGTAGGAATGAATCGTAGAGATTTTATGTTGTTATGGTTTTTTTACTTTCTAAGTTCTATCGCATAAATATTGTTTCGAGGAAAATTAAAGTTGTTTTCTTTTTTTTGACCGATAAAAAAACTAAAGTTAGTTCAAAGAAAAATTCTTATATAATTCAGTTCTGTTGAACTGAGATGAATGTTCTCTTTAAATGTCTTCAAAGAGATATTTTTTTAATTGATAAAATGAAATGAGAAGGATTTTTTAAAACCTACTTTACATTTTTACCCTATATGACTATCCTCTTCGTCTTTGACAAATTTGTTCAAAAAAATATTTTTTATTACACTACCTAATTAGTACATATCACAAAGAAATCGAACGAATCTAAAAGAGAAGTTTCATATATTTCGTCTTTGCATCCATCAACGTTGACCAAATTTTCCTATATCTTGGCTGCTTTTGTTTTGCAGTTGTCTCTGACAGAATCAATAACAAACCTTTTAAATAGTGCATCTGCTGTCAACTTCATGCACTTCAGTTATCTTACTAACCAACAGCAAGTATTTGGTTAAACCGTTTGGTTTAAGACAGACCTTCAATGCTAAAGTCTTATCAAAATTTTATCTCCAAGTACTTGTCTTCCAAGAGAAACAGAAGAGATGTTGTCATTTCTGAGCAACTTTAGATGTTGTCATTTCTGAGCAACTTTACCTATAAGCCAATAACCGCAACCTGAAACATCTACCAATAATTCATCGTTAAAACCAAAGTGTTCTTGTCATTGGTGGAGATGGTTATTGCGGTTGGGTTACTGTTCTCCACGTGTCTAAGAAGAAATACAAAGTTACCATCTCAGTCAAATTTGACAAAAAAGGCGCTAAGATCCGACTAACTAACATTACCAACCGGCTCCGCTTCAGATCATTGTAAGGAAAGCTAATGTGAAGTAATAAGCTCTGACTCACGCAAAGGCCTCGGGTTTATGTCAAATATTGGTTCATCCTGCCACACAGCAAGTTAGCATCAAGTATCAACACAAAAGATATCTTGAAATAAAGTTAAACAGTTACAATGATAAACTACATCAGCCAGACTTAATTGAGTCTTAGTAAAGTGAAGTATGAAAAATTAGAAAAAAAACAGCATGAGACACAATCAAAAACAAGAAGTCTGCGGTGTTTTCAATGTATTTATGTAAATTATAAAGAACACATATTTGATGTTACCATTCCCTGCAAGGTCTGCAATAAATCAACTGCTCCAACAAAACAAATAAGCTTATTTGCAAGACAATGTAATGAGAAATACACACATACAATATAAATCTGACTGTCAGGTTACCTCTTCTGTGCTTTGATTGTCAGTGTTATAACGTCAACTTGCTTCTACAGATATTGCATATTTTTTTTTCCGAGATTGCAGATTTGATGTTCTGTATCTATCCTAGGGATATAATATGAAATTTTCTTTCATTCGCATGAGCAAAAAGAGCATTAATTAGTTTGGTTATGCTGGAAACACGAATGGGCCATCACCAAAAATTTGACACGGTTCTTCCATGAACACACAAATTTTTATGATTCCTCCTGTTGGACAAAAATTAAAAACTAAACAAAACAAAAATAAAAGCAAATAGCTTTTATTTCAGTTGCATTTATGAAATATCCTAAAACGAATAAAACTGCATAATTTATTACTTGTCTTTTCAGTTACATGAATGAAATATGCTTAAATGAATTTAAACTTCTTATTTTATTGTTTGTCTTTTTCAGTTACATTAATGAAATATCCTTAAATAAATTGGGACATAATAACATTTAATCAACAAAAAAAAACTCATGAGTTATCCTTACGTGCATAATTTTAATAATGGAGATTTTAAAAAACGTGCATCATTAAAATGTTACATAAAACATACAGCAATAATATATAACATGCATCAATAAAACTAGAATTTGACTCACACAATTGTACGGATATTATTTTCAGTTGATTAAATTAAAAAATATTTATTTATTCAAAAAATATTTAAGAATTGCTATGTTTTTAAAAATTATATGGTATTATTTGCTCATAACTCATTTGTCATTTGCTAAATTGTTAGAAATAAAATTTTAGCATAATATAACTCAGTTGTCATTTGCTAAATTTATGATTTTTATTTACATTTTTTATTATTTAATTATAATATTTTCATTTTATATTTGAAAGAGAAATGAATTTTCTTTCAAACAATATTTTTGTAAATGTATTTTTTAAAAAATAATAAATTTAAATTGTTATTATCATTGAATATAATTATTTTTGACATAATTTGAGTTTTCGTTTACATCAAAACTTATCATATTTTAGGATAATTTTAATTTAAAATGTAATTTTCATATTTTTCAAACAAATTCTAAAAATATTTTTTAAATATTTTGTTATAAGTTTTAAAAAGGTAAAGATATTAAAAAAATTCTAATTAAAATATGCAAAATTTAATAAGTTTTAAGGAAATGGTCAAAAAAAAAAATTACACATAAAAAAAACATGATTTTTGTTAACTGGGCGGATCATTATTTATATGATATCGAAAACGAAAGAAAAAATTATGTTTTTACAATTATCTAATTAACTATATATACTCATTTTTCTATATTTTTTTATATAATATCACACATTCGTAAAAAATAGATAGTTTAAGATGCAAAAAAAAATATTTACTTAATGAATATAATATGAATAAAATTTACAAATACATCATTTAATAAAATAAATAATTAAAAACCGAAAATTCATATCGCCAGGATCTAGTTTTAATAAATTTAGTAATCTAACATATTAACCAGACGGAAGTAAATGTTTCATATGGCTATGACTGGACAGGCTCTGGAACTACACATTTGATTCAACAACTTGTAAACTTACCGGAGAGGATAGCCATCACGTAAACTAGTTTCGGCGAAGAAAATGGAGTCCCACTCCTGCAAACACTGGAGATAGAATAACCAGATTCTGTTACAGTCAACTAAACGTTTCAAGGCTTTGCACGCTAGGCTCAATTTCAATGCGTCTCTTGGCTCCACCAACATCAGTATCTGGACTAATATATCCCATCGGTACCTGATCGAACGCGCTGATAGAAGAAGACGAAGACGACAGAGGAACCTGAATCGCCTTCGTCGTATCCTTGCAACGATTCGATCGGCTCCACACCGATCGCCACACTTTCTTCAGATTCATTCTCGAATTTTCCCGAAGCTCTCGCTCCCCCCTCTGCGTTTATTAACTTACGCTGTTTTCTTAAATTTGCCCTAGAAAATGAATCAGGAAAATTATGGTAACACACGGCGACGGCGGTTTATGGAATGACGCGTGGCCTGTTTAAGACAACGACACGTGTTTCCAGTCGCGGGCAAGGACTTCTGATGAGAGTGGCACTTCACTCACCGACTCAAATGTCCATCATCGTATAACGATACTTTGCGAGCCCAGTGACGAAAATATCCAAGTGGTCAGGGAGTTTATTTTATTAGTCTTGTCTGATTTTACCACAATTTATTAAGAAAACACTTTCTTTTATTTTTTATTTTTTATATAAGGTTGTAGATTTTTTTTACCTTCTTAAGTTTCTCAAATTTTGTTAAGAATTTAAAGGGATGTTATTCAATCACTAATTTAAATTTTTATTAAATTGAATTTACCTTCAATTTTGTTTGAAACTCTTGTAAATCTATAAGACTTTATTTCAAAAACTTTGGTTTTGGAAAACATTGGATGTTAATGAATTATTTGAAAAATAAAATTGAATGACACTTAATTTTACAATCAATGATTCATGATTTATAACTATAAAATCTAATTAGATGATAATCCGTGCGCATGCGCGGAATGAATTTTTATACTAATATTTTTTCATCAAATGGTTATAACATTTTGGATTAGGTTTTTTGTTCTCGATTTGTTTACTATTGACTTTGCATAAGTGATTTCATTTTATACCTATAAAATTGTGTTTTCGTTCTCGTTTACGTTTCATTAATATGAGTTTTTTTTCTTTTTTAATTTATTTTATGAAATCGGTGAATTACATAAATGTTAATTTAAAAAGATGGTCATCTATAAAAATTAGTTACACTCCATATACATATCTAAAATCATTTTTTTTTAGAAAATCACCAGCAAACTTTATTTACAGGTTAGTGTTCAAATCTAATATATCAAGATGTTGTAAAATATAAGCACATACTCGAAATATAAATGTATTTCTAGTATATATTCACCAATTCAGTCTAAAACCATTTAATTCTAGAGCAACAAACAAATTACTTATAGTTATTTAAGAGTTACCGATAATATATATATATATATATATATATATATAATACTTTATCATTATAGTATATGTAAACTATGTATAAACCAATAACTATTTGATTTATTAAATGATAAACCAGAAAACTTATAATAAATAGTTCAAATCTTCATTTTTCAATTATAATAGCTAGATAGGGTATAAGGGAGAAACAAATATTAGACGAATGATCAAATCTCTCATTCTTCGAACAAACTCAAAAGAAGGTGATTGGAATCTTTTCATGATATTTCATTAAAAGCATTTTAGGAATAAAAATCAAGACTAAATTATTTAATCTGAATGAAATAATATATATATATATATATAGAGTACTTATAATATTAAAAAATCACTTCGATTTGAATAAATGTATTTCTAGAATTGTCAGGATCAAATAACATATTAGAAACCACATATTTAGAAAATAATTTGAATACATAAAAGTACATACATTATAGTAAGCACATAAATCAAAACCAACACATTTTGCTAATTTACAACCATGTTTTTGGTAAATAAATAAAAAAATATTTTATTTACTTTATATAGTATATAACTAAACTTTAGTGATATTGACGTAGATACATATATATATTTATATATAGTATATCTTAATAAAATAAAATAAAACTGTTGATCACAAAATTTTTAATTTGAGACTTTTTCCATTTTTTTTAATTTATAGTCGTTTAAAAATTCAAAATATAACATATAAGAAAAAATCTAATTTTTTATTATTTTCTTAATGTAATTTTTTAATTTCTTTTAATAAAATAAAATTAAATAAAAAGAGAGATGATACAAAAATTATTCTCAAATATGTATTATTCATAATCATTAATTGTCATATATATATTAATCATATTAGGTAATTCCATAACTTTTATTTAACGAAAGGAAAAAAATATATTCTACACTACTAATCAATTTGATAGTTAGTTTAATAAAAAGTATAATATATATTTATATGTACCAACTTATTTTTCTAAGGATTCTAAAAATCATTATAGTGATGACACGTGGTTACGAAAACATGTTGTAATGCTTCATGACTAATGTATAGGGGATAATATCAAATTCTAAAACGTAATTTCGAATCATCAATTAGAATAATAGTAAATTATAAATAAATTTAAACTCTTTAAAATCAGCCATTGAATAACATCTCTTAGTAAAATATGTTTGAAATAGTCAATTTACTTTGATATTCATCTACCAACAAATTTATGATTCTTAGAGAAAAACTGTAAATCAATATCTAAAATATTTAACAAGTTCACTCTATTTAACTTACTTATTTTTTGTTTCGAAAAAAAAGTTTACTCATATTTCAATGCGTTGGGAATTACAAATTGTTGCGAGAGAATTACCTTCCTAAATATTTTTTTTTAAACCCGGACCGAATCGGTAATCGGACCGGATTGAACCATGAACCAAAAATAATCCGGGTTGGGTTAATGTTAAAACTCAACTAAAATCGAACAAGTTAAAAATCCCTATCGAACCGTCAAAAACCCGGAAACCGGCGACCCAATGAACCGGCCAAACCCCGGTTCGTATATATGCAAAACTTTTGTTAATGAAACAATTAATTTTTCTTCCTTTTTAAGTAAAAATAAGATTGATCAAAGATTAATAAAGTGTCGTCTCTCGTCTTTTTATTTTGTAGTCTCTACAACTTATAAATTACAAGATTCATAAAGTTTAATATTCATGTCAAGATATTGTTTTTGTCTACTTCTCACCTTGTTTAAATTTTTATTTCATGATCACTTGTTTTGAAGACTTTAAATAATTGAAACATTTACGTTTCTGAAATTTGTATTTCAAAATGTAAGTTTTACCTAATATGTATATAATTTTTCTTAAAAGTGATGAAGATTTAGAGTGATAATTAGTTAAATAAATATGCATATTATTTATAAAAATGTAAAACAAAAAATATACTCGCCCTTTAAATTAAGATTCTAAAAGTTAAACTGAGATGATTGTTCTCTTTAAATGTCTTCAAAGAGATATTTTTTTAATCTAGATTTTAAGTTTTTCTACACATTATGGCTATGTAAACATTTTATTTGATATGATCTATTTTTTAAAAAATAAATATGCATATTATTTATAAAATATTATTAAATTTAGTTTAATATAAGTAAACCCGATCGAATCCGGTTCAGACCGGTCGAACCACAATGACCAATGACCCAAAAAATTTTGGTTCGCTAGCCGGTCCGGTTTTAAAAACATTGCTTTTTAATGACAAACTAGATTTTGACCCGCCCTTTAAAGGGCGGGTATATTTTTTATTTTATTTTTTGAGAAATTTAATTTTTATATTTATGTTTTTTTTGTAATCATATTTGTGTTTAATATTTATTTAATTTAATATAATTTTTGGTAACTATATTAAATATGTCAAGTTGTATAACTTTTCACTTATGCCATATGCATTTCAGAAATTATTTTTAAATTTTATTCCTAAAGTTTGTAACATATTATATTTTTGTAATAGTTACCAAACATAATTAGCCAAGAATATTCGTATCCAGAAAAACCCAACTCGGAATCGACCCGAAAATCAAAGTCGATTACTCTATTAGATCTGACCTATATACTCGAATGGTTCTTAAAGTGTTATATTCGAAACCAATATCAAATTTAACCCGCATCGCAAACCAAACAAATTTTTTGAAAAATGTTTGAAAAAAATAATTTTAATATATTATGTTATATATATATGTAAATGGGTTAATATGATCTTCACTAACTTTAAGTAAAATCACATTGAACAAATTTTTTTAATCAAATAACCTATTTAAAACCCATTAAACTAAGATTCATAGAATATATTAAAATAAATAATACTTCGATAATAATATCATATACACATTAAAAATATATTCAGAATTTAAATTAGATATTAGCCATATAATTAGGTACCAAATAGAAGTTGGTTACGTTATATATTTAAATGCTATATCTTCTAGGGAATTTAGATGCAATTTTAAAATATGTTGATTGAAGTAATAATTAACTAATGATTTTGATGCTATCATGCACTTTTCTCATCTTTATTTAATTTCAGTTTATGTTTGATTAAATAAGATATTTAGATGTAAATAGAAAAAGTAGATCACAATTATTATGCTCAGTGGTTACATCCACAATATATAATTAGATGCAGTTAGTAATTTTTTTAAGTATGTATTATTAAAAAATAATAGTTGGACTAAATATATATCAATTAGCCATGTTGTTGTTTTAATAGAATAGATATAATTAAAAACACATAAATATATAAACTAAATCTCTCAAAAAAAAAATAAACAAAATATACCCGTCTTTTGAAAGAGCGGATAAAAATCTAGTTTTTAGTTATTTTAGGATAAATTTGGATAATATTAGTATATTAATTTATGATATATAATAAAAAAGATATGGATATATTTTTTGTATTCTTTGCAAATCATAAGTATGTTTGTGTTAATAGGACTGTTTTATAATATAAAGAAAATATAAGAAACTTAAGATTATAATTTTTGGTCAAGTGAAAACATCAATCGAAAGTTCATTCAAGTCTGTTTTCATGTTTAAAGCTGATAAAATATCATTTATTACCAACAAATTTTTAATTGAAAGGCCTAAACGATGAAAAAATAAGATTACAAATGGTGCACAACAAATAAAAATAAACCACAAAATAATATTCAGAAAAGGGAAATTATAGTGGAGTACACGTGTATTGTTGCAGTTATTTTCAAAAGAATCTGGACAGTTTCACTTCACAAAGCTTACATCATCATCATCTCAAATGAAGTTTGGCCCTAGAAAGTTTTCGCCCCCGGCATCGATTGCGTCTTCACCGTGAGGCCTCTATCACTTGCTTGCACCAAATTGCAGCATTTTAGGATGATAACCGGAAAAAAAAACTGGAAGAATTTGTGATCTCCACCTCAGGATTGTTTTAAAAGAGGTATTCTTGTCATCATCTAAATTATCGTATTCTGCTCTAAACCAACCTAACCATTTTAACCATTCACCCAAAGAAAATTTTCACCGCATAATCGTTTATAGTGAGAGCGAATAGTTACTTTCATCTGTGAGAGAGATTACGGTGAAGATAAATCGATGAATAGAACTTTATTACAAAAGTAGAAACATAACCGTTTTTATTAGATAGAAAAAGACGTGGTTGGTTTTAAAGTAAAACTGAATACAATTATATAAAAAGAATAATAAGAGGATCTCAAATAAAAAGAATAAATATTTGGACACAGCATATATCAATTGATGATTTAATAGTATTGATTTAAGTAACATTTTATACTTTTGGATATATCGGACACGTGGCTAGTTAGTATTGGAAAGTGAATTTCTGATGTGGCTGCAAGATAATAATGAACCAGCTTGTTTAGAAGTACACATAGATTTTGAGGAGGAAGGGTGTGTATATAAATTCGATCCTCAGATCCGGTGAGAAGCTAATTGGCGTCAATCCTCAACCAGTTTTTTCTTTCAGATTGGGTATCCGATTATTCTCCCCATTTGTACTTATCCTTCTCTTTAGGGTTTCTTTGGGATGATCTAATCGAATCAGTATCCATCGTTGGTGTTTTGAGTACTGATCCCTTGTTTCGGTTGTTAGGGTTTATCTGCTTCTTCGTTCGTGTTACCTTGCAATTTCAATTGAATTCAGTTTTTTCTGGAGCTTAATTTGTAATTTTGGAATCTGAATTTCTCATGGAAGTTTATTAATTTGGTCACAAGAGATTGAAAATTTATATGTAAATTGTGTGAAATGAATCTATAATTATGAAATTGGGTATATGATCTTCATCTTCCTCATCGTCTCAGAGATTGTAATTTACTATTGCAGGTTGGAAGAAGCTGGTTTTGTGATAATTATGGCCGACTTTGGTATGTTCTCTTTCCCTTTGTGATTTTTTTCACTTGTTTTGAATCTCCCCCCATGTCTGATTACAATGTTGATGAACCTGAAGATGAATATATGGCGGATGAATACGACATGGATATTCTTGAGGATGATGTGAATCCTGATTTTGATGGAATTGATATCGGTGTTGAAGATTTCGACCAATGGGTTTGTCTTTTTGGTCCTTGATTTATCTTTTGTTTTGTATTTTATATTCATAACACTCGGTTTACTATTTCAGACCAAGGCTGAAGATACCTCTGCTGCTCAAGCTCGGGACGGGAAGGACATTCAGGGTATACCCTGGGAGAGACTTAGCGTGACTAGACAAAAGTACAGGAAAACTAGGCTAGATCAGTATAAAAACTATGAGAATATCCCCGATTCTGGCGAGTCAGCTGCCAAGGTCAGTTACATTTTTCATGCTTCTCCATGTTTTTCTACTAGGAGCTAACACTTGTTTTGCCCTTTTTGAAACCAGAACTGCACCAATACTGAGAAAGGCAGCTCGTTCTATACGTTCAGGAGGAATTCTAGATCAGTGAGATCAACTATCCTTCATTTTCAGGTTTGCTAACTGCGGACCACCATTACACTCTGTCTCTGTTATTTTTCCAACAGCATCGTTCTTTCTTTGAAGCATGCAAATGTTTTTGTTCTAGTTTTGCTTACTGAACCATACTTTCATAGAAAGCTGATTATAGTTGGGTTAAATCATTTTCTCTTCTTTGTTTTGCAGTTGAGGAATTTGGTCTGGGCTACATCGAAGCATGATGTTTACCTCTTGTCCAACTACTCTATCAGCCACTGGTCGTCTTTGACAGGTTCCAGGAATGAAATTCTCAACGTTAAAGGTCATGTTGCTCCCTCGGAGGTTCGTCTCTCAAAACCCATTTTTGGGATTAATTTTTCTTACTCTGTTTGGTTTATCTTAAGCCGATATTCCATATTTTTTTCAGAGGCATCCCGAGAGTTTGTTGGAAGGATTTACTGAGACTCAAGTTAGCACTCTTGCAGTGAAAGAAAGGTTGCTGGTTGCTGGCGGGTTTCAAGGAGAACTCATTTGCAAGGTTAGTTTAAAAGGCTTTTAATGGGATACTATCAAGGATAGTAGCAACTCCATGGTGTTTCCGCTAACTGCTTTCAAGTCTCTTGTCATTGATTCAACATGCCCAAGAAGTTGCTTATTCATGTTTTAAATTTGCTTCCCCTGCAAGCAGCATCTTGATAGACCTGGGGTGAGCTTCTGCTCACGTACAACTTACATGGAAAACGCTATCACCAACGCTATAGATATATACAGAAACTCGAGGTACCTCTTCGCCTTTCATATTATTTTGGTGGTTTCGAATTTCCGTAGAGTTATACGATTGGACAAGCAGAAACCGAAACTATTTATATGGTCTTTATTAGCGGAGCACTACGTTTCATGGCCTCAAATAATGACTGTGGAGTTAGAGACTTTGACATGGAGAGATATAAGCTTGTCCAACTCTTCCGTTATCTCTGGCCTGTCAACGTAAGCTCATTTAATGTTTTCTTTCATTATCTAGGCTGATAACTAAAAGTCGATCTTATACTTTTTGAAAATTTACCAGCATAGCTCCCTAAGTCCTGATGGAAAACTAGTAGCAGTCGTTGGAGATGACCCAAATGGTCTATTGGTAGACTCAAGCAACGGACAGGTACTTAACATTCTTCTTCACGGTACGGTCTATCTTACTCCGGTTAAGCCTTGGAGAGCCTTACGGTTTTGAATATTGTTTGCAGACGATCGGGACGCTAAGAGGTCACGTAGATTATTCATTTGCATCCGCTTGGCATCCCAACGGTGTGACGTTTGCCACAGGAAACCAAGACAAGACCTGTCGTATATGGGACACAAGGAAAACCTCGGAGTCAGTTGCTGTGCTTAAAGGCAACCTTGGATCGGTTCGGTCCATTAGGTTCACATCGGACGGATGGTACATTGCGATGGCCGAGCCAGCAGATTTTGTGCATATCTATGATACAACGACAGGTTACAAAAAGGAGCAAGAGATTGATTTCTTTGGAGAGATATCTGGGATTTCATTTAGCCCAGACACTGAATCTCTCTTCATCGGTGTTTGGGACCGGACTTATGGAAGTCTCTTGGAGTATGGTCGAACCAGAGACTACTCTTATCTTGATTCATTACTTCGATAAAAAAGATAAAAGTATTTTAAATAAAAGAACTTGCATAAATAATCTGTAATATACAGTATTGGTTAGGTAACTTGGGTTTTAATATCATACCGAAAAAAGGAAAGAGAGATAGACCGTGGTTCGATGCAAAGACAGAAGCTGTTGTGTTGTATTATTTGATTTGTTGTGCTTTTGCTTTTCAAAGGTACATTTTCCAGACACTTTGGAGATTGCATCGGGATCGTAAGTCAACTCAATTTAACTCTGTAAAGATCTTCTAGATTTAGTATGATCAGATTTTTAAAGATTTTATCCCGAAAGGTCACATTCGGATATATCATATATATACGTGGCCCATAATTCAGGGCTAAATTGAGCATCGATTACACTATTTTTATTTGATTTCCTGTGAAAAATCATTTCATCGGTTTGTTTCGAACTTTTAGATTTAACTAGTTCCGTGTCCGCGCTACGCGCGGATTATCGTTTTACAACTTCTTAAGAATTTATAGTATTGTTTTATTAGTTCTGGCTAAATAACTTCTATATTCTTAAACAGTTGAAAGAGAAGGAGGATGGTAGGATGTGTGATTGAAATGTAGCGCATGTTTTGATTGTTATGATCTTCTGACCAACGTCTAATAAATCCAATGTCTTACTGAAAAAATGATATACCGAATGGTGTGTTAAAATATCCGTTGTGATAGTACAGTAACAATGCAGCTATAATACATTCCTTTCTCTTATTTCACCAAATACAAAATTATTTGTTTAGGTATATTGACGTTGGGCAAATGTAGCTACTACGTTATCAACGCGTTCACATGTCTTTTTTTGTTAAATTTCTTAGTTTATTATATATAAATTATTTACTATTTTAGTTTGAGAAATATGGTAGCATAATAATATTTGCAATGTCTTATAAAACAAATTATATTCATATATATAAATGATTATTGTAAGTACACTGTTTAATGCATAGATTCAAATGATCATTCAACTAAACTTATACGTAAATTTAACACTTGAATTTCAGTATTTATGTTCTTATATATTTTATATAGCACACTAATTTTTATCTTCGATCTTTCGTATAAAATCACAAAGGTTACATATAATGTCGTTGATATTTTTCTTTAATATTCACGTAATACTATAAACAAAAGAAAAAGATAAACTTGATGGTAATTAATTTATTTTTAAGAAATTTATTTTTACGGTTTAATTTCCTATTTTTCTAATATATATAGTTTTTCCCTATTTTTTTAACCGTACAACTAATAACTAACTTTTTATCTTCATATTGTAAGCAATTCAACCAATTTTCTGAAAAATATGTGTAAATAGCATAAGATTGTTCATAGATTATAGACTATTAGCATATCAATAAAGCCAGAAATTTATTTTTATGATCAAATACGAAGTTCTTGACGGTTTAATTTCTTCATGTGTTATTTTTTCTAAATTTTAATATATGAATTACTTCCTATGGCGGTTTATATAATAGTGTTCTCATTTTGTGTGCTTTCTATTCTATCGCGGAGTATGTATTACTTAAATTATTGTTTTATAAATTAGTATACTTCTTACTATTGTTAATTTTTAAAATATGAGATAATGTAATCAGAATAAAGGTTTGAATCATAGGATTAAGTTATTAAATTAATCCTACCGATAATAAGTCGCTGATAATATTTAAATTTTCACAAAGAAACCGAGTTTGATTAAGTCGACAATAAATAAGGAAAAAATGTGAATGGTTTGGTCCTTTGGAATTCACCTTCACAATTTTTCCGTTCACCACCATTTTACTCCTTTTACAATAGTTCATTATAGATAGTCACCAGATAACTGCAAGTTTAATTTATCTTTGAACTTACAGACAGCTCATTAATGTTTTTGGTCGCAGACCACATAACTCATCAGCCATGGCTTGTCATTCTTCTCTTCTTCACATCTTGGCAGTTGTTTGCTTCGCCTCTCTTATTTCACAAGCTTGATCTATAAAAAACCTGCGCTCCAGACTTTCTTGGGCCTTCCAAAACTTGATTCCTACCTCTATCACACTTTCAGTGCCACCAACTAATCTCTCTCTGATGCTTTAGTTGTCACTCCATCTTGATCGACGGCTGGATTGCTTGGGCCATCAATCCTTCATCGACTGGGATGAGCGGATCTCATGTGTTGAAGATATCCTGAAATTGGTGTAAGCTCTGATGCATCAACAATCTCTTCTTTATACGCGTGTTCGATCACGAACTTTCGAATTAATAAATAAATTCACAACCTAAAGTCTGTCAAGAACCAGGAAACCACTTAAACCAAAGCAACTCCAAAAAAACTGAGCCAACAATAAAAGTGTCATCTAGCCTTGATGATGAACATACCAAAGCAACCACAACAGTAAATCCTACAATCTCAGAGGAGACAACCTCAAAACCCCTATCAGCAGCAGATCCGCTGATTTTCAGCCAATCTAACACCGTTATAACACGGCTACTGCAGACTTTCTCCTACTGGAATTTCAGACCGTTTTCAGTGTTCCTGTTGAGTAATACGTCATTATGAGTTCGATGTATTCAGCCAAAGTAAAATGGAGTCTACCTCACTAAAACATGTCTTGTAATATCTTTAACTAAATAGGAGCAAAAAGAAAGTCCAAAAGTTAAATCGTTAACAAAGGACACATCAAATTCATAGAAATACCTTGAGATGAGGCAGGTATGTGGGAGCAAGAGTAGAGGTGATAAAAATTTTCATCTCTCATGTCGGTGTAGAAATCAATCAGTATTAGGGAAACTGGTTTAGACTACGATGGAAGGAAAGTTGCTAATAAGAACTCATACTTGTTGATCAATGAGGAGTAGCTCTAATCCAATAAAGGTCCCACCTTTAGCAATGTTTATTGCCTCCCAGAAATGGACTAACCGAAATGGAAGCTCTGACTCAGCTGGTCTTGGTGAGACGTCGCTGAAATAAACGGCGACTGGAGATTTACTTACTGGTGCTTCTTTAGAGTAGGATTGGATTTAGGGTGGATTTAGGTTTAGATATAGAGCTTTATATAGGAAAAAGATCAAGGGGGAGGAGTAACGAAACATTCAAGAACAACTTTAAATCATTACTAATTGAGAAGGTAACGGAGAAAAGAAAAATCAGACATGGGAGAAGATGAAGTGGAAGATTTGGGGAAGAGAGAAGACGAAGCAAGTTTGTCGGTATGGGCTGAGATGGGCCGGATAGAAAATTTAAGAAAACCCACACAGAAGCCCAGTCTAACTCAGCAGCAGTGTGACATGGCGATTATAAGCTCTCTGATTGGTCTGAATTTTCAATCCAACGTGGACGCAGAGGGCTTGATATCCTGCTTTTAGTATTGTTAGATTTGGTTTTCAGTCTTTTGTGTAATCAAATTATAATGGTGTTTAACATTATCTTTGTGGTCTGATAAATCTGATTTACAATTTGTTAAGTATTCACTGTGAAGAAGATTTTTTTAACTTATTGATCACTATTTTTAATTAAACTATAATTGTAGCTTGGTACAAAATCTCATGCACGGAATCCTAGTGCTAGTCTATTTTTACATATTGGTAAATGAATACAATAACTTACTTCAGTGACAGTAAAGCTTCAACTTTAAAATAAAATCTTGATAAATGAAGAAATAAATTATTGAAAAAGTGAACATGAATCTATATCAGATGAAGTTTTGTATAAAATAAAAGAATTAATCTAGACAGTGAATGAAGATGCATAAATGTTGTAGGACTGAATAAATAAAGTCTAGCTAAGAAATACCAAAAATTAGCTTTGGCCTTTGGGAGTGATCTAGTTATATTCTAAAGTCTAGCTAAGAAATACCAAAAATCTTACCTTCCAATGGTATATGAAAATATTTTATTTTAATGTGTCAATTAGTTAAAAACTTGTTTATATAACTTTATGTATCATTAAAATACTGAATAATTAACTGGATAATAAAAAGTATAAGATATGAAATTGTTGAATATCTATTAAAATGGTAAAACCATATTAGTAAAAAAAATCATGGAAATATGATTAATCAAAGAAAAATATGAAAGTTTATTTTGAGGGACACATTTTATTATATTTTTAGATTTGGAAGTGGGTTGTTCTCTCTGTGTCAATACCCTAATCAAAAAAAAACTAATATGTGTCGATAGAGATTTTTTACTATGTAGTTCTACATATTTTGCATAGAGTTACAAGTCTGAAACTGTGTTTTATGTTGTAGCTTTTAGTCATGAATAAATTTAATAATGTGTATGATAGTTATAAAAACGGACTTTGATTACCATTAACAAAACAAGAAAGGTTACTTTTTATATAAAATATATAATTTGGATTCATTTTCATAAATTTGAGATGATTTAGTTTAATTTGGCTAAACCACAACAACTCAAAATTAAAGTCAAAACATATATAAAAGCTGCACGAATCTTTTTGCTAAGAATTGTTTTTGTTTTATCCAAAAATCAAATCAAAATTGAATGTGGTTTCACAAACAAATATGATAAACTTGGAGTTTTAGGAAGTGAATCATCGTGATTGCAGAAACACGTGAGACCAAAATATTAAGAACCCTAATTTATGAATAGTTGATTATTAATTACTAATTAAAATATAAAGAGATAATTATATTGAAATACTGTGGGTGATTGGTTAAGATATACCTAGCTTCTTTAGCTTTATTTTACTTTTAAATCATTAAATTTTTATGATGTAGCTTTGTTTAAAAATTTAAAACCTACATCATAAAAATTCTACTAGTCTTTACCGATCATGATTTAGCTTTATTTATTAAACTACAAAAAACTCTTTATGTATATTAGACAAAAATCTTATAGCTTTATTATTTAGACGGTAGAATCTGTAAAATGAAAAAAAAATATTTAATATAAAATAAATTAGATAGTTGTAGGTAAAATTTATTACTATTTAGATATTAATTTTTACTATAATTTTAAGGAATTTATTTTTGAATAATTTTATAAATTGTTAAAAAATTGAATGACATAAAAGTCATTTATATAGTATATCAAATAATAGTAAATTTCTGATAATTCATATTTTTTTTATTAATATAAAATATTTTAATTGAGATATGTACATCACACATCTCATATGTTTTATTTTAAAATATCTATAGCCGAAAACTTATAGGTATAACCAGCTTAACTATAGAAAAAAATCTCTGCAAAATAAAATTTATCATAAATTTAGAATTACAACAAATCATATATAATGAAAATGTAATTTTTTACGGCTACAATCCTCCACACTTGTATGTGTCTTTCTCATATATTTTTTTCCTTGTCTTAATAAAAACACTTTGTAATCCCAATCAAATATTTTCTTATGATGAAAGAGATATGTCAAATTTAAAAATAAAATAAATGAAATCCATATAAAATCTTGATTTAATTGCCATAAATAGCAATGCCCACGAGAAAAAATAAATGGAAAAGAGCCACCTATACATTCCTTAATTCCTAAATGCACGATTGATGATTATACGTGTTTGGTTCCAAACCAAAAACGTAAACTCAACTTTATGGTTAAACACACATAAAAACCACGTTCTGCGTTTGGTAAACTAGGAAACTAAATCAATCATAGATATACCTTTGAATATAACGAAAAGAAAATATGTTAATATTAAATAAAAATATGTAAAATTAACATAGACAAAATAATAGTCTTTGCTTACATAATTACCATGAAGCCAGTATTTACTAGTCAAAAGAGATTTGAGTTCTGAATTTACACAGTCAAACAGGACCTAGTAGGTTAAAGTCATATCTTTTTATGGTTTGGTAAGTGACTAAGTGCTACAAAGACTAGATATGATACCCAACTATAGCATTTAATTAAAAATTAAATTGATGCCAAAAATAATAATTAAAACTTAAATAGCAAAAGCTATTTTTTATATATATTAATGAAATAAATAGAACTATTCATCCAACGTGAGGCACAATACAGCCTCTCTTCCTCACTCTTGTGCTATAGCCTCTTCTTATTTTCTCTCTATTGCCTCTTCTCAATCTTCAACTTCTTCTATAACTCCTTCTCCTTTGTCCTTTACTAGATTTTCATATCCGTGAGATTTTGTTGAGGTGTAGAGATTGTCTTCTTCACTAAGTTAGGGATAAGAAGGAACCCTAATTATCAGCTGGTGAGATCTTTCAGCTTTAATCTGAGCTTTGGCTTTCTGTTGGTTCAAACAAGCAAATGGACCAGTGTCGATTCTCACATGGTAGACCCAGGTTTGGATCTATCAAGTTTAAAGTTCCAAACTCATCACAGCCTTTCATTTCTCAGAAAAGAAAAGAGATGGAAGAAGAAGATCAAGCTGAAGAAGAAGCTAAAAGCATCGGTTTCAGGGAAGAAGAAGAATGTGAGGATGATGATGGAGCTAAGAGTATTGAAGAAGAAGAGAAGAAGCATATATGCTGTGAATGTGGTAAACGTTTTAAGTCAGGCAAGGCGTTAGGCGGTCATAAAAGGATTCATGTGCTGGAAGCTCGGAAATTTTCAATGGTGAGACCGAAGATGGTGGCTGGTGTGGTTGGTAGATCTGATGAGAGAGATGACTTCGAAGTTGATTGCTGTGTTTGTCATAAGAAGTTTACATCGATGAAGGCTTTGTATGGACATATGAGGTTTCATCCAGACAGAGGATGGAAAGGTGTTTTGCCTCCTCATCATCATCATCCACTTGATCATGATGGTGGTGAGTTTATAAGCTCTGATTATGATGATGATGATGATGATGATGATGATGATGGTGATCATGAGGATGATGATGATGATGAGAACTCGGAGTTATGGGATAATCATTGGGAATTGGATAACGTGGTTGACCTTAAGGACTCAATCAAAGGATGGGCGGTGACAGGAAAGAGAGGAAGGAGAAGTGCTTTGAAGGATCCACCACCAGAAGATGTTGATGCTAAGGATCTATTGTTCTTAGCTACTACAGCAGAAGCTGTAGATCTCGATGCTGCAGAGACTTGTGATTCACGCTCGGTTGAAGAGATGATGAAGAAGAGGAAAAAGAAGAGGAAAAGATTGTCTGAGATGGAGAAAGAATCAACATCTAGTCATGATCATCATCAGCTTGAGGTTGGTGCTGCTTCTGCTGCTGAGGAAGGTGGTGGTGGTGCACGTGAGAAGCACGTGTGTGTGACTTGCAACAAGTCGTTTGCTTCTTATCAAGCTTTAGGAGGTCATAGAGCGAGTCACAACAAGGTCAAGATTTCGGAGAATCATCAAGCTAGGGCTAACAGTGAAGCTTTGTTACTTGGAACCGAAGCAATGATGACCGGTTTAGCTAGTGCTCAAGGACCAAACACTTCTTTGAGCATTGGCAATAAGGGAGATCATGTTTGTAACATTTGTCAGAAAAGTTTCACAACAGGTCAAGCTCTTGGAGGTCACAAGAGATGCCACTGGCCTGGACCAACTTCTAATGAGGCTGCAACCGCTCCTGTACCAGCTTCTAATGAATCTGCAACCACTGCTCCAACCCCTCTAGTAGCATGTTCTTCTAGTCAAGTAACAGAGACAGTGCAAGAGGAGAAGAAATTGAAGAGAAAGTTTCTAGAGTTTGACTTGAATGAGTTGCCACCTAATGAAGAGTAAGGAGTGCAAGAAACGTATATATGCAGACAAGTAAGCTTTTTTTTAATTTTTATAAACTCCAAAAAAAAAGTAGAAGGAAAAAGAATATGAATTTAGGGAGTATCTCATGGTAAAAAGAGTTGTTGACATTGTAATCTAAGAAAAGAGAGAAAGATACTTTTGGTTCTTGGCTCTTGAGATTCTTGGTGTTTGGCTTTTTAATCTAATTTGGTGGGGTCTCTTGTTAATTTGATGTGAGGATTTACATACTCTTTTGTATTCTTCTCTCAATCTTTGATTTTTCTTTCTTCATTGTGCTTTTGGATTCACATAAAGCATGATGGTTTAAATTGACCAAAGTTTCATAAAGTATAACTATCTTATTCATCTCACTAGCTATCTTATCTTTCTCTTTTCTTCTTTTAAAAACAAATGGTTTCTCCATAACTGTATTGGATAATCAGATATTTTTTGTGACGATTTGATGATGATTAATAGTAGAAATTGCTGCAGTTTAATCGGAATACTGAACTTTTTTTTTTTTTTGTCATCAAACAAAATTTATATTTTCATAATCTATATTTGTAGAATAGTGGTACACTATGAAATGATATGGTTCAAGTTCATAGTGGAAAAATTCCAACACACTGGTGGTATATTATTTTATTTTCTTTACAATATCTTAGCATTATATGACATATCGCAAATTCAAGTTTTGAACCACATCAACAGTTGAGGTAGATATAAACAAAAAAAGGAATCAAATCTCTATCCTCTTGTATTAAGAAAGAATCTAAAACAATCTCTCTCTCTCTTTACCAACTTGTAAATAATTTGGAGTTTACAAATCCAGAGATCATCAGTAAGACACCTAATGACTCTGCATGAATCATATCTAGTTATATATATAAAACAAATTATTCTGTTATTCATTGTTGGTTTGGTCTAAAATTCTTAAAGACGTGGGTGCATTGTTAATTTTCTGGAACAAACCAACATTTAGATGGCTGTTTATAGTCAATTGTCAAAGTCATCACTTGCCGCTAATGACATAAGACCAATTCTGTAGTGTCATCAGAAACACCACACAATATTCTCACAACTAAATTGAATTAGTCTTTTTTATCTATTCTATTAAAATACCAGTGTGACCAATTGATAAAATTAGGGTCCAGCTTATTAAATAATTATATCTAAATATCATATAAGTATATAACCGCCTTCTAAATGTAACTGCCTCTACATAATTTTAGTTTTGGACTAATTACCCATTATGTGGGCCATCATTACTTACGTTAATAAAACTTACATTCTATACTGGTCGAATCTTATTGTAATTTCCTCCCTCTTTAGTTCCAATATTTTCGAAGCTCACTTCTATCGAATACATATAATGATACTTTACATAATGCATTTGAGCGTGTGATGACAAAATACTATTATACTAGGATAAGAACTTCGCCTTGCGCAGGGTGAGTTTATTTATATATATTATCGATAGTTTCTTTTATATATTTGATCATTTTATTTATATATATAAAATATTTTTGTTGTTATTATATAATTCTTTCTGATGGATCGGATCAATTTTTATTAAAAATAATGCAACAGAATTATAATTAATACATCATGGGTTGATCGGATTGGACATTAAACAAATTATGACATAAAAACCTTATTTTTTCCATCGAACACATTCTTGAAAAAAGTGAACAGTGTTGTTTTCACAGTTGAATTATTTTGACTTTTATCTTCCATATGGTTTTGAAAGCTTTCAAATCAACCATCGAATTGATACATGTCATTTTAATGTTTTTAGTCGTATACTTAAGGAAAACAAACATTTTTGTAATTTAAAGTCGTTTTAAAAAATTCAAAATATAACATATAAGAAAAAATCTAACATATAAGAAAATATAAAATATAAGGTGTCCTCATTTTTGTATTTTAAAGTCATTTAAAAAAATATATAACATATAGGGTTTCCTCATTTTTGTAATTTAAAGTCATTTTAAAAAATTAAAAATATAACATATAAGAAAAAATCTAATTTTTTTTATTATATGGTTAATGTGATTGTTTCTTTTTTTAATAATATAAAATTAAACAAAATGAAGAAGGATGCAAAAATTGTTATCAAATCTTTATTATTCATAATCATTAATTGCCATATATATGTAAATAATATTAGGTAATTTCGTAACTTTTATTTAGGGAAAGAATACACACTTCTTATATTTTAGGTTAATATAATGTTCTCTAGTGGACATTAAACAAATTATGACTTAAAAAACTTATTTTTTCCCTCGAACACATTCTTGAAAAAGTGAACAGTATTGATTTCACAGTTGAATTATTTTGACTTTTATCTTCAATATAGTTTTGAAAACTTTCAAATCAACCACCGAACTGATACATGCCATTTAAATGTTTTTAGTAGTATACTTAAGGAAAACTTACATTTTTGTAATTTAAAGTCGTTTTAAAAAATTCAAAATATAACATATAAGAAAAAATCTAACATATAAGAAATATAACATATACGATGTCCTCATTTTTGCATTTTAAAGTCTTTTAAAAAAATATATATAACATATAGGGTTTCCTCATTTTTGTAATTTAAAGTTATTTTAAAAAATTCAAAATATAACATATAAGAAAACATTTAATTTTTTTATTATATGGTTAATGTGATTGTTTATTTTTTAAAAAAAATATAAAATTAAACAAAAATGAAGAAGGATGCAAAAATTGTTATAAAATCTTTATTATTCATAATCATTAATTGTCATATATATGTAAATCATATTAGGTAATTCTGTAACTTTTATTTAAGGAAAGAATACACACTTCTTATATTTTAGGTTAATATAATGTTCTCTAGTGAACATTAAACAAATTATTACATAAAAACCTTATTTTTTTCCATCGAACACTTTCTTGAAAAAAATGAACAATATTGTTTCCACAGTTAAATTATTTTGATTTTTATCTTCCATATGGTTTTGAAAGCTTTCAAATCAACCATCGAATTGATACATGTCATTTTAATGTTTTTAGTCGTTTACTTAAGGAAAACTTACATTTTTGTAATTTAAAGTCGTTTAAAAAAAATTCAAAATATAACATATAAGAAAATTCTAACATATAAAAAAATATAACATATAAGGTATCCTCATTTTTGTATTTTAAAATCGTTTTAAAAAAAAAATAACATATAAGGTTTCCTCATTTTGTAATTTAAAGTCATTTTAAAAAATTCAAAATATAACATATAAGAAAAAAATCTAATTTTTTTATTATATGGTTAATGTGATTGTTTAATTTTTTTAATAAAATAAATTTAAACAAAAATGAAGAAGGATGCAAAAATTGTTATCAAATCTTTATTATTCATAATCATTAATTGTCATATATATGTAAATCATATTAGGTAATTCCGTAGCTTTTATTTAAGGAAAGAATACACACTTCCTATATTTTAGGTTAATATAATGTTCTCTAGTGTTATATAATTATGAAATAATGTGACACCATTAGATTAAACTATACTTTATATTAGATGCTCTAGAATTCTTTGAAATGAAATTTAGAAGGCATTTAGAGTGCCACCTAGGATTTGAGGTTTTTTTCTAATTAATACAAAATTAAGGTTCTAATTTTTCAAATGCTTCTCAATTAATATATAGGGGATGGCCGACTAATATTTACGTAACAAATGCTAATTAATCATATTCTTAATGTTTGATGCCACAATATGCCACTTTCGTTCATATTAATGATTGATACATTCTTATTCATATTCTTTATATATACTAAACAAAAAAATATTTAAATTCAGTTCACACACTGGGTTTTAAAAGGTAACAATTTCGATATACTAAACCGAAAAAAAATAGAATCGGTCCATTAGAATTTTCAATAAATTTGTAAGTATTTTTCAGTTCCTTGGTGTAAAATCAAATCAGTTCATGGTTCAGAAAAACTAACCAATTCATTATAATTATTTTATTAATATATAAGGGCTTGTTGGTTCAGAGTAAATGTATATAGATTTTGAGTTGGTAGCGGGTTTTATCAGATCAACTGGTATCGGATTGCGGGTTGATAGTGGGTTTTTAGATTTTTTGTCTGTTTTTATCTGATTAACGGATATATTCTATTAAATCAGGATCATGACCAATTGATAAACGATTGGTCCAATAATTTTTCCCTTACGTGACCTACTTAAAAATAACCAAATATATTACAAATATCTATTATATTGAAACAATAATATGACCTATTGATATAGGTGTGATCTAACTTTTTAATACAATTATTAAAATAAATTATTAATTATTTAAAATAAATATTATACAAAAAAACTCAAATATAATTAAAACACAAATATAAAAATTAATTTTTAAAAAAATGTAAAACAAAAAATGTACCCGCTCTTTAAGGATGGGTCAGAATCTAGTATATTCTTAGGAGGTAAGATTGTTTTCCTTTCATTTTGGCCAAGAGCCAAGATTTTCATATTAAGTTTCTACTTTGTCGCATCCAACTGTATAATACGACAGCAAAATTATTCCAAATTCCATTTTCAGTTTCAAACTTTAATCCAAAACAGTAAATTCCATTTGAATGGCTAAACCAACGATATGGAGTAGAACGCAAATCTTGGTTTCTCTTTTTACAATATAAAGATCAATGTGAATGTGAAGTTTTCACTTGTGATAAATATCTTATCTTTTGTTTCTTATTTCATAAAGAACTTACGGAAAATGATGGCAAAGTTGACAAAAAGCAAACCAGATATATATAACACACACACTGACGTCATGCCATTGCAACACAGAAAAACAAGAGAAGTACCAAAGAGGAGTTGGTCCGTCGGAGCCAAATATGTTACAATATATATGTAAATATAATTTAAATAAAAAAGTGTCAAAACGAAAATAAATAAAACACATTTCAAACAATCAAAATACATCATGTGGGTACAACGGTTTCCGACTCTGGCACTAACAGGACATTAAACAGTATAAACAGCAAACCTAACTGTAGAAGAAGACATGAAGTGGTCTTAACTACTCTCTTCTTGAAACTCTTCACTTCTTGCATCTCTTTGATGTCAACACAATGGTCTTGTAAATCTAGAGCTTGATTCTTTAGATTCTCAGCTTTGGTTTTTGCTTCTTCAAGCTTTGACAAAGTCTCATGAGCTTCTGCCAAAGCCTTCTCTTCTTCAATCAGTTTGATCTTTCTTTTTAGGTTCTCCACTGATCTTGAGAATGTAAGATGTTCAATCTCTGCCTCTATCTTTTGCTGGAAAATGTCTTCTATCCCAATCTCCATCTCTGTTCCTTGCCCTGAAACGCTTATGGTGGATTCGAGTTCACGGATTTGTGATTCTTTAACGTCGAGAATACGCTTTGTTTCTTCTAGTTTGATCTCCAGATGCTCTACATTCTTCACCAGGTTTAGTACCCCGGAATCTAGACAAGTTAATCTCTTCTCACCTGTGTTATCAGACCCAAACCAGCGAGAAGAGCTTGCTTCACCGGCTTGGTCATGTCCTGAGTGTATGCAACTGCTGCTTTCTGATCCACCATGTAGTAAAGATATAGATTCTTCTTTCCCAAGCTCTTGGAACTTGTGAAGTTCTGTTAATAGAAAAGGGAACAGCACTTGAGTTTAAGCTCTGATACACAATCAAGTTGTTTCAGCAACCATCAAGATCCAAATGAAAACAACATATCAAGAAACTGCTACCTTTTTCTAGGACTTGTTGCAAGTTGTGGTAACTGTTGAAGGCTTCAGTTAATGGATCCAGATCGTCTGAGGAACCATTGTTCTTGATCTCAGGCTCTTTCACAAACTCTGTTGAAGCATGCGCCTCATGATCACTATTTACTTCGTCGTAATCCATCGTTCGTCTCCCGCCAGGTTGACTGTTATTCAAACTAAAAGACGCACCCTGCATAAACACAAAGTTGGAGCTTCTTGAGTCGGGAGATTTTTCCTTCTAGATTTTGATCCTTTAGTTTCTTCTCTAGCCTTGTTACTACTATTCTCTACACTACTCTTCCTTTGTTGACCACTATCACCCCCCAAACTAATCACACTCTTATATCCTCACAAGCACCATGACGAGACCCATGTATTGCAAAACCAACACTATCTTGAACGAGAAGTCTTTATAACCAAATAACTTTGCCATTGCAGGACAAGTCTTTCATCCCTATCACCCAATGGACTCGACTTCACAAATCAAGCCATTATATTCAACAGACTCAATAACAGAGCTTTCACTCACCAAAACCCATGGACGCTGCTACCCTAAAAATCTCAAACCTTTACTAAATTTTTAACGTGTGATCAAAATAACAACCATCATTCCAAATGAAAAATTATACGTAAAAATTCAACTCAATTTCAAAATTAAAGTCAAATACCCAAAATGTTCTTCCAGATTAAAATGCAAAATAGAAGAAATCAATGACTGGCTAAATCACATATCCGATATGAATTGAGTTGACGTATACCTAAATGTGACGCAGTCACGCAGAACCGTTCCAAAGGTGACCCCTTTACAGCGAGACCGAGAAGATGATGGACGAACCCTAATTCAATCTACGATTCCCAGATCTCTTTTATATATCCGCTTGCGAAAATTCTTTGACGATCAAACTTCTCTTTTCGTAATTTTTTAAAGTTTTTTTTTTTATTTAGACAAAACATGAACGTGTGAGCGACTTGGTCGGAACACGTGGCGAAACCGCTGGCAAACTGAAGTAACGAGTCGGACGTTTTATGACCGTTCGATTCTAAGCGATCTTATCTGGTCGGGATTTAGAACTCGACGGTGTGTGATATACACCACCGTTTGGAATTAAATACCATGTTCAGCAATTTACTAATTTACCCCATTCGTCTCGTCTCGTCTCGGGTCTTCCTAGCTTCTTTACGGTTTTGACGTTTACATCTTTCGTATATGAAATGGTTGCTGTTTTTTATACAACAAACCCACGTGAAGTTTTCTTCATTGTTAGATTAACGCTTCCACGTCTGGATTTTTTCGTCCGTCTCATAATCATAAACCTGATAAAAATAAAAGAACCCAACTTGTCCTGCACTTCTGCTCATACGTCACGGATTCCAAGATTTTGATGGTAATTTATTTGTTTTCCTATAAAGTTTTTTTTATAGTCTATGAATGTAGATAAATGTGAAAATGTTTTGGGTAAATAAAAATAATATATATAAAGTCACAGGTGCACTGGTCTTGGAGCAATTCCCATTGCGAATCAGATTTCAAATGTTGTCAGTGTACACATGCACATATGCAAACTAAAGAAACCAAAAGATGAAATATATATATGGAGGTTTATCTTACTATAAGTTACATTTTTACTAATCCAAAAAATCAAAATTACAAACTAAAACGTTCTGGAGAAATTAAAAAAAAATTTCTTGGTTATCTTCTCCTATTTATTAACTACAGCAAGGCCAATGATGGTGTAATTTGATAAATATTGTAATGTACAGTCTTGGAATTTCATAAAATACAAAAGACTAATCGACAAACAACCAAAGTAGTTGTACTGAGCCAACTGAGAATGGTTCCTTTACTTCAATCCAACCTCTTTTCTTTAAAGCTCAAAGTTCAATGTCTTAAATCTGACCCCGACTATTTAATTTTTTCTTAAATTCAATGTAACCATGTTAAAATTAGAGTTTACTAGGCACAGGGGCAGTTTCGAGTTTTCTTTTATATTATAGAGCAGTTCCCGTTACAGAGGTAGTTTTTCGATGGAAAGACTCCAAAAAGCGTAACTGATCGTTTCATTTAGTTAGGTTAATTATTTTATTATATTTTCGGTTCGGTTTTTGAATTTCAAAGCGGAGTAGTGGAGTCGTGTTATTAATTACTTTCACCTTTACTATTTGACAAACATCAGTTTCCGAGAGTAAATCTCGAAACTCTGTTTGAGAAGAATAGGAGGTGATTTCCGGCCAGTGAGACTTTAACAGCGTACGTTGAAGATTCCGGCGACGATGTCGAGGAGACGAAATCTGCGGCTGAAAGCGAACATAGGTGATTAGGGTGATAACTGATTTGATTTTTTAATTTTTTACCCTTTGTAAATAAATATCTTTGTGTTTCCGAAGGTGGCGAAGCGGTGGAGGATATCGAGGGCGGGGGGGGGGGGGGGGGGAGCGGCGAAGAGGCGAAGAGGCGCATGGCCTTGATGATTTTAAAGAACTTCTGTCTGGGAGGTTTTTTGCGATAGACCGATTCCCAAGCGAGAGACGTAATCTGAAATTTGGGAATTTCGGGGGTGTTGGAGAGGATGAAATGGGAGGAGAGAGAAAGAAAGAAGTTCAATACATACATGTTGCATACGGTTTTGATCCAAACCAAACATATATTTTGTGTTTTGTGTATGTACATTTTTTCGTGTACACGAGTACGTTGGGTGAGCACGATGATGTGTACACAAATGTTAGTGTACGCATGTACATGTTAAAGAGATACGAAAGTCATATTCTACTGCCATTTGAGAATCAACTTCATTAAGCTTTGTATAATGATATGAAAATCATATTCTACTACCATTTGAGAATCAACTTCATTAAGCTTTGTATAATGATATGAAAGTCATATTCTATTACCATTTCATCTTTGAATGGAATTAATTTAATTTTCCAGTGATGTACATTGTACACTACCATATGTATTGTACACATATATGTTACCAACACTGAATGTATACATGTACACATGTACACTAACGAATGTACATAACTTTACAACATGTTGGACATCTAACATCTATCTCAAACATATGTGTACATGTAAATGTCTGATAAAATATAATATGTATATTGTACACGTTAGCCCTTATCGATAGTGAAAAACATGTGTACATGTAAATTTCTTTTGAAAGTATATATGTTAAACATGCAAACATCTTTAGATGTGTTAAAAAGAATAAAAGCCTTCCAAGATCTAGCTTTCAATGCATAACCATCAGTGCCTGTGAAATATTTTTCGCAAATCTCGTCCCATCGATTTGTTCCAATATGGAAGCATGCTTCCATGTAGAAAGGTTGTTGTTTGCTGTACAATGTGATTGTGTACATTCCATGTCGTGTACATTCTGTACAGTGTGATTGTGTACATCCATGTCGTATACAATGTGATTTTGTAGATCCCATGTCGTGTACTCGTGTACATCTCATGTCATGTACAATGTGATTTTGGGGACTAATATGCACATTTTAATATTTTAGGGGCATAATGAAAATAATTAAAAGCCGAAGGGCTATTTCTGAAAATATACGGAAGGCCATATTGCTACATTGAAAGTATTGGGGTAAATTTATGAAGCAAATTGATCAGATTGGAAATTGAGGCATGTTGTGAACGAAGCAGAAAACTAAAGGACCAAAGATGAAAAAGATGAAACTCATCCATTGATGTCGCTCGGTCTATCTTTTCGTCGGATCTCGTTGACGACGATGGCGAGCAGGCAACAACGGAGCAGAGACACGACGGTGAGAATTAATTCCGACGGCGGCGAAGGCTGAAAGCACGACCCGAGATGGAGCGGTCATGGGCTTGAGACGTGGAGAAGCCGATGTTAACGAGACGCGACGAAGAGCAACGACCACCGGTGAGCGAGACCTAACATCGATGCCATCTTGGACAGAGGAGTTGAGGACGGAGAAGAGGTGATGAATTGGAGCTCTCCGACTGTAACCCGTTTATTGATCCGTCAACTCCAAACACCAAAAGAATCAACTTTTCTTTAGCTTTCATCATCTAGGATTCCATAATTCTCGAACCCAGAACTCAAATTCGTCAAAGCTCGAGTCCTCGACGACAATTTGCTCATACTTTTTTGGGTTTTCTTCCCTGCAAAAGGTACGTTGCTGCTTAGTATTGTTCACTGCCATTTTGCCTAATCGAACGTCGTGGTTGGGATGTTGATTATTTTCATTATTTGGTTAGGTTCATAGATGTGAAGCTATTGTAGAACATGAAAAGCATGACTTGTGAGATCTGAGAAAAAAATGTCGAAGTAAAATCGATGAGGAAGAGAGAAAGATGTTAGGACTCAAGTGCATTTAACCGTTTAGTTAACCAATTTTATGGTTAGTTATGTTATTTAGTTAGTGAATAGGTAGAAATTAGTTTTGGTTAAAAAAAACTGTTCTAATAGCAAAAACCATCTTTTAATATTATAAAAAACTTAAACTGTTTGTGAGGAAATTGTTTCTTAAAATTATATCCCAAATGAGTTGTTTTTAGATCTTAAAAAAAACAAGCTCGTCTTGACAAACTTTAAAAAAAGTCTCTTCATTCAGTAAATTAGAGAGAGAAAATAATCTAACTGCAGGAGGAAGTTGTGTGAGAGAGAGAGAGAGAGAGAGAGGTGAAAGAGAAGAGAATCCAAGATTTTAATTATATACTGATTAGTGGGTCATCATTATAAAATACATTGGTACATGTTTACACATTAACCATCTCCAGGCTGCTCCTCTTAACCATTTCTTTAATCACCATTTTTTAAGAATAATCTCCATAAGCACTTTCAGATCCAACTCACAAAACCCAGATTCTTCTCCCTCTTCATTATCACAATCTGCTCTTCCTAAAAATACACACATTGAAGCAAAGAGAGAAAGAGAGGCTTTGTAATGGTGCAGCGGAAGTGACACGTCTTTTGCCTTGTGTCTGAAAAAGATCAAACAAAAGAGTAAGTCTTTGTAAATCATCTTTAAAGATTTGACTAAACTATTACTTTTTTTCTCTTGTTCCTATTCATTTTTGGTTCTGGTTTTAATTCAAAAGAGAATGAAAGATTCAATCTTGACGATGATGATGCACACAACAAGACCTCACTTATTGATATAAAGCAATTACTTATCTACTGACCCATGACGTCCATTGTTGCAGACTGAAACTGGGCTATGTGTTTTGGTCAAATCTGAGCCAAGAGGAGGAAATAATAAAGAAAAAACAAATTGGGTTTCAACAGTGTTAAAGAAGAAGAGGAGAGAGGACCCCACCAAATGGAGGAGTTAGATACATCACATGCAGTTCCTCAGATTTTACCTCAGTCTCCTTAGAACAACATCAACTGTTGCATTCATGTTCTGACCCATCTCCTCAAAGTCCCACTCACTTCAATATAATCTGTCAGTGAAGACCACAATGATTCAGACACCAAGTTAGAGAGAGAGAGATAAAAAGACACAACCTTTTCAGCTGAGAGCTTCATTTTGGGGTTTGGCAAGAATGAGGAGAGAGGAAGAAGCAAGTTTAGTTGGATTAACCATAAGAACATCATCAGCAACAGCAAGCTCCTCAAGCAAGAAAGGCAAAGATGTTCAGACAAATGATGCTTCAGATTCATCTCCAAGTATCAAAAACTCTCCTTTCAATTCACCATCTCTTGTGTCCCCACCATCTTCTGCTTTTGTTTCCGCTTTACAATCTCCTTATATATCCCCAAGAGCCACTCAACCCCTTACCACCACCACCGCTCACAAGCCCTCCTCGCCGCCTCCTGAAGATGTACCAAGCAGCTCCTACACTCCTCCTTCCGACCAGTACGAGTTCTCCGACGACCCATCAGACCGGAAGCTCAAGTTATCATCAGCTTGTACTCCAGATCCTGCTCTTCCAAGGATCTCCTTCTCTTTCCCTGTCCCTAGAGTCTCTTTAGCTAAAGTCTCTGTCTCTTCTCCAGCCACCACCAACACCACCAAGCTCAGAAGCTCTGATGTCTTCATAGGGTTCCACGGACAAAACCCAAACCTGGTGAGGTTCTGCAAGTGGCTAAAGTCCGAGCTTGAGCTTCAGGGAATCGCTTGTTTCGTCGCCGACAGAGCTAAGTATTCCGACACGCAGAGCCATGAGATAGCAGACAGAGTTATCTGTTCTGTCACTTATGGGATTGTGGTTGTGTCTTGCTCGAGCTTGCTCAACTACCTTAGCTTGGAGGAGGTTAGGTTCTTCGCTCAGAAGAAGAACTTGATTCCTATCTTCTATGGTACTGGACCTTCTGAGATAATGGGTCTTCTCAACTGCAATGCCATTGATAAAGAGTGTAAAGAAGCTATAGATGGGCTGATTAAGTCACATGAGTTTAAGCTAGAAGCTAATGAGAGTAACTGGAGAAGCTGTGTGGGGAAGACGGCGATGATTCTGAGGGGGAAGCTTGGGAGGAAGAGTGTGGTTGATAAGGAGATAGTGGAGAGGATTGATGAGCTTCCTTTCCCAAGAAACAGATCTTTTCTTGGAAGAGAGAAGGAGATAATAGAGATGGAGATGGATTTCTTTGGTAGTAATGGAGAGTATCTCGAGTCCACAACACCAAGTTCCAAAGGAGAAGCAAGTGGATTGTCATCTGAAGGGCTTGCAGATGAGGAATCAGACGCTGCTGTATCGACTCGGAACGGGAAGTTTATCACCTTGGAGCTTGGAAGATGCTCAGAGCAAAGAAGTGAAGCTCCAAACGGTGGAAAAAACTCTCTTAAAAGACTGTTGAAGAGTAAGAAATGCAGAAGCAGTAGTGGTAACTGCAAGAGTAGTAGCAGCATAAGTGTTGTTTGTGTGAATGGAGTTCCAGGGATTGGGAAGACAGAGCTAGCTCTCGAGTTCGCTTACAGGTATTCTCAGAGGTATAAGATGGTTTTGTGGGTGGGAGGGGAAGCTAGATACTTCAGGCAGAACCTGTTGAACCTGTCATTCAGCTTGGGGGTTGATGTGAGCGCTGATGCTGAGAAGGATAGAGGTAGGCTAAGGAGCTTTGACGAGCAAGAGTTTGAAGCTTTCAAGAGGATCAAGAGAGAGCTTTTCAGAGACATGCCTTATCTTCTCATCATTGATAATCTTGAGATAGAGAAAGACTGGTGGGAAGGGAAAGATCTGAACGATCTGATTCCGAGAAACACTGGAGGTACTCATGTCTTGATCACTACTAGGCTCCCTAAAGTCATGGCCTTCGACACAGTACAGCTTCCTGTCTTGTCTTCATCTGATGCAATGGTGTTACTGAGAGGAAGGAGAAAGAAAGATTACCCTGCCGAGGAGGTTGAGATCCTCAAGGTGTTTGAAGAGAAGTTGGGAAGGTTGAGCTATGGTCTTTGGGTGATAGGTTCATTGCTCTCAGAGCTTGCTATTACACCTTCTGCTCTCTTTGAAGCTGTGAACAAAGTTCATATAGAAGAGCGTTCAGCGTCACCGTTTCTTAACTCAAACGATGAGGGATACTGCAGATCCAATCCGTTCGCTGCAAAGGTATTAGCCTTCTGTTTGGCTGTTTTGGAGCAAGCTCAAGGAAACAGAAACCTTCTCTCGTTGAAAATGCTACTAGTGGGAGCTTGGTTTGCTCCTGTCCCAATCCCGGTTAACTTGCTAGCCGCAGCGGCTAAAAACATGCCCACAGGTGGGAACCGGTTTAGCAAATGGAACAAATGTTTGAGCCACACGTTTGCTTGGTGCGGTGGTTGTGGTGGACTAGGACGCAGAGGCGAAGAGGACGCTGCTTTTTTACTAGTCAGGTTAGGACTAGCGAGGATGAGTAATAGACAGCCTGGATGTTGGATTCAGTTCCATCCCATAACTCAGACGTTTGCAAGGAGAAGAGACTACATACTTGCTCCCAAGGCAACGGTTCAAGGCGTGAGGAAAATCGAAAACCCGTTGCTGAATCTTGATCACTTGTGGGCTTCAGCGTTCTTGGTGTTCGGATTCAAGTCGGAGCCTCCTCTGGTGGAGTTGCAAGCGATGGATTTGGTGCTTTACATCAAGAGAACAGCTCTTCCTTTAGCGATCACAGCTTTCACAACCTTCTCTAGGTGCACTTCAGCTTTGGAGCTTCTGAAAGTGTGCACCAACGTGCTGGAGGATGCGGAGAAGTCGTTTGTGACTCAGATACAAGATTGGCGACAAGGCTCTCTCTGCTGGAAGAAGAAGACTAGCAAGAAGGTGGATGAGTACGTGTGGCAGGATGTTACGCTGTTGAAGGCTTTGTTACTGGAGACAAGAGCGAAGCTGCTGCTGCGAGGAGGGCATTTTGATAGCGGAGAGGAGCTGTGCAGGACTTGTATCAGTATCAGGACGGTGATGCTGGGACATAACCATGAGCTCACTTTGGCTGCTCAAGAAACACTAGCGAAGTTGGTTAGAATGAGAAGCAAGATATGACACACACACACAAGCAAACATTTCTCCTAATGGTTTATTTCCACGTTTACTTTAAAAATTCAGTTTTGTTGAAGATATATTAGTTCATGTATCGGTTACTTTAAAACAATCTTATTCGTATGTACATTACCAAGTTGATCCTAGTCTCTTTTTACTCCTTTCAGATATTGAGTTGTTGATAGTGTATGGGATGTATGAATCAAATGGCTACTAGGGCCACGGGTAAAACAGCATTCAATGCATTGGATTCTCAAGCCAATCAGAGGAAAAGAGTTACCAAAGATCTCGGTAACAAACAGAATTATAGCAAGGACAAATTCTTGTGTAAGAAGTGGGACCAAAGACAAACACAGAAAAATAGGGAATGGGCTGTGGGAAAAAAGTAAGTTAATCAGTGTCTGGGTTTAGCCAACAAGTGTCACTCTCCCCTCTCCTGTTACTGGTCCCAAAGTCCACTGCTCGGTTTTTTGTTTCATTTTCAAAGAATCTGACTTGTCATACTAATTGAACTTATTTTTTTTCCTCTGATCTTGTTTTGGTTAAACCCAAGTTAGTCATAATCAAACACAAAAGCATATTATTAAGGTAGTTAATTGACAATCAAGAGAACTCATAGGTGCATATTAACTCTTAGTTTCTGCCACTTTCGGGTCCTTGAATTCTTTTGAAGCTTTTAGACTTTGCATCTTTAAAAAAAAAGGAAATGACTAAAGAGTGGCTGTAAGAAAAACTACAAGATCATTTACATTACACAAGTTGACCTCAAAGCCTATCCTTTTCTTACAAGAGGGTCTCGAGCTTCAAGACAAAACTGAAAAATCTATGGAGCTTGAAAACAAGATATGGTACATTGTATCAGAAAAAAAATCAAAAGTTACACGTGAAGACAATGCACAGAACAAGTGAATCAATTGATCTAATACTCTCGGACGAAAAAAAAAAATCTCCAATACTCCTCCCCTTTTTCCTTTTTATTTAATATTTATTTAAATCATAAAAAATATTAAAAGACCAACGAACCTGACGAAATCTAGTTATTTACAAATTTACCAGCGGACTATCCAAACCCAAACCATACCCACCCGTTAAACTCGAATCCAGACATAAAAATCTAGACATCAACTAAGTATTTTTAAGTTTTACTCATTCTTTCTATTTCTTCACTGTAACAAATCAATCTTATTTTTTCATTTTTTTATCACATGGAAAAGGATAATTTTCAAATAAAAGACGAATCAAACTTTTCTCTAGAAAAAAATTAATGAAATAACAAATAGAGAAGAAAAAACGAACCCAAAATGGTATAACTTAGTAAAACTTGATATAACTATAAAACTTTGTACAACTTAGTAAAACTTTAAATAGTTTAGATTGTATAACTTAGTAATACTTTATGAATTTTTTTGATGATGACTTAATTTGATAGTTACGTTTTTGTATGAAGTGATGCTTTCAAAAAAAAAAAAGAAACTATCTGGCCTCTAATGGTGGAGACATGAAACAAAGTGAAAAGGATAGTGGTTTAGGTAGTGGAGAGATGAAAAAAAAAGTGTGGATAAGGGTGTAGGAAAGAAGGACAGTAGAAGTAATAAGGAAAAAAATATCGTGGGGATGAGCAAAACGAGAAAGAAGGAATGAAGAACAAATCAATCATTGGCAACCAATACAAGTGGCAAAGAAAAAAAATCAATCATTTTCAATCAATACAAGTTTTTGTAACTTGGTAACTTGGTTAAAAATTGATTAGTTATACATCTAAAATTATAACTACTAGAACTAAGACAACATAGAACTATCATTATTTTCCTCGCACTATAAGGTTTCCCAATCTTCATAGTTGCCTTGAGAAGTAGAACTTCTTCTTCCAACACACTAACTTTTGTGTTTGTGTTTATGTTACTTGGTTTGTTATTTTGTTCGTAGAAATTGGTGTAATTTAGGATAACTTTGGTTAAGTATCTCATTTTTGTTTGTCAAACTTCATTAAATTCAGTATTACTTTTTTTTCATGTTTGTGTAATTAGGTAAAAATTTGCCAAAATTTTCGATTTTCGTATGTCAAACTTTGTATAATTTAGTTTTTTTTTTGTATTTCTGTTTGTATAATTCGGTATAAACTTCCTCAATTTTCTTTTTGTTTTTCATTTGTCAAATTTCGAAAACTTAAAACAACTTGTCACTGAATTAATTTGATAGAAGTTATGATTAACTGTACAACCGAAATCTCAAAAAGACCATGACAATAGGAATAAGACAATATACAACTATCAATATTTTTCTTTCATTATTGGGTCTTTCAATCCGCATGGTCGTTTGAGAAACCAAACATCAACAGTATTGGCGATAAGGAATTGGATCAGATTTGGAGAACTTCTCGATGATACCCACATAGCTGAATCATCACTTAATAGGTAGCCTCAGAGTTTTAACTCTTGATTGACCACTATTGTGGAAAAAAAACCCTGAAAATCTGCCCATTAGGTGAAGAAAGATGTAAAAGGGGCAATGGGATGAGAGGAAATTAGTTGAGTGAGCTGAGAAGATAGTAGAAATAAGAAAACCCTAAAAATTAAGGAATTTATAGTTACCAACTTCGTTTTTGGGGTCTGGAAAAGTATAAAATTTTGGGAGGGAAAATTCTGAAATTTGGGCGGGAATTTTTTTTACAGCATTTTCGGGGTCAAAGTTTTACCAAGTTTGTAGTTTTACAAAAAACTTCAAAGTTTTACTTTTCTATTGTGACATTTTTTTTAGTTTTACTGTACTAAAAAGACTTATATTATCAACGAGATGGATATTGCTGGAGCTATACGAAGAATGGGATGTACACTATCAAATCAGGTTACTGGGTGGCAACTAATTTGCTAAAGGAACAGTCATTGGAGACGAAGGAGCCTAGTATCACAAAGCTCCAGGCCTATGCTTGGAAGATAAAAGCTCCTCCAAAAATGAGACATCTCATTTGGCAGGTGATATCGGGCCAACTAGCAGTAACGAGTAATCTGACTCATCGCCATATGCGATGCGATAATTACTGCCCTCGATGTGGTGCAGATGATGAATCTGTAAATCACACCATCTTTGAGTGTCCTCTTGCAATTCAGACATGGGCACATGCATCAACCCCAACGCCGCCGACTATATTTCCAAGCGGAAGTCAGTTCACGAATATAGATTACCTGTTCTGGAGGAAGAATGATATTGTAGAACCAGAATTGGATAGGGACCCATATCCATGGATCATATGGTTTATTTGGAAAGCGAGGAACGACAAACTCTTTAAAGGAATTGACAGGGACCCTTTGGAAACTGTCAGACATGCTGAATCTGAATGCCAAGCTTGGTTTGACGCAAATCAAAGAACGGATGAGGTAGTGGAAGAACAAAACACAGTAAGGAATCCAATCCCCGAGCGCTGCATGATAGATGGATCATGGACACATGATGCACTCTTTAGTGGTTATGGATGGACATGGGCAAGTTCAAGTGGTGCGCTACAATTATTGGGAGCAAGAAATCAACGACGTCGAATCTCACCACTGCATTCTGAACTGGAAGCATTATCATGGGCAATAGAATGTATGCTACAAGTATCAACATGCCAATCTTTTGGGACTGACTGCAAGGAATTAATCGCGATGACCAAAGACCCTGGAGCATGGCCGAGCTTTTCTACTGAGCTGGAGGAGTTTATGAAGTTGAAAGCAAGATTCTCGGAATTCTCGATTGTTTTTGTACCTCGTCAGGAAAATGTATCGTCTGATTCACTAGCTAAGATAGCGAGATCCTTCCATAGGGACTTGTATTACATTGGTTGTTCTGTTCCGGTCTGGTTTCCCAGACCACCTCAAACTTGAGTAATAGAATAGCCGTTTGAAGGGAAAAAAAGACTTATATTATAGTTATACCACTTATGTTTAGTTTCTTACAACTATTTTCCACCAAATCATGTTGTAATATAATTAATTTCGTGACATATATAAGTTTTGTAATGTCACAAGGTCAATACTAAGAAAAAAGGCATAAAAGAACAAGATATTTCCTCTATTATAAATAATACACAGCTATGTGATGAAAAATTTGACTATAATTATTTTGAATTTAAATCAGAAAATACTAACAAATAATAAACATAATACTTGTAAACAATCAAACAAGTTTAGAATTTTGTATCTTCAATTTTTTGTATTTTATCAGTTTTACTTAGTTTTTCTATTGTCTCGAAGAATATATGCAATTAATCACGGTGTGCATTTCCTTATGATTCCGGAATTTAAATTTTTTCAAGAGCAAGTATGCACTTTTATGTATGTTTTATCGAAATAAATCAGAATTCTTAATATTCGAAGCTCACACATACCCACAGTTCAAAATAATAATTTCAAAACAGTTATGGTGTGATGCTCAATCAACTAAATCTTTCACATGCTCTCCACGTTATCCAAACCAATACCTACATTGTTTCTGTCTCGAATAACAACATCTTCCACTGACTCAGTCACCTTAAGATGTCGTTATGCTTCTTCAATTGCCTCTAGGTTTTACGACCAATGAAATATAACTCAAATTCAGCCTCTTTATACATGGATTTATGGTCATCTTTCTGCATATCCTATCCATTAGTATACATGCTACCTTCGTTTGGAATCCATTCATAACCACCTCTGATTTTATAATAGTATTTTTCATAATCAAAGTGTATGTTTGTGAAAGAAATCGTCGTCTCCTGTAAATATCAAAATGATTAACAATCAAGTTAGATAAAGTTGCACGGTTTAACTATTAAATTTTATCAAGTTATACAATTTTACCAATATAGTTATACCAAGTTATACAGTATAGTTTTACTAAGTTATACTACGTTTTCTAGTTCTTTAAATCAAAATACTAATCTGTTAATATTTTTTATGATTATACTAGTATTTTTGATTATACAAATAGATCGAGACTCATTATTCTTAATGTTTAATTAGTTAATTGCAAACACGAATTTGAAGTTAAAGTTTCTAATTCTTCACGAATTAATGGAGAAGTTGAATGCTAAATCGAATAGAGCTTGAATAAATCTAGGTTGTAGATCTACCCGTGGAGAGAGAGAAATGAAGAAGACAAAGTAGGAAAGTAAATGATTTTGATTGGTTTAGTCTAAAAGGGTAATTTGGATATTAACCACGGTTTCGAAGAGTATGAAATAAATGAAGAGTATGACAGAATAAATAAGAGTATAACAAAATAAATTTCGCCTCGTTAAAGAGCGCAATTTCCCTTCTTTTGAAGCTTTCAGACTTTGCATCTTAACAAAAAAAGGAAATGAGTCAAATGACTAAAGAGTGGCCGTAAGAAAAACTACAGGATTATTTACATTACACAAGTTGACCTCAAAAGCCTATCCTTTTCTTACAAGAGGGTCTCGAGCTTCATGACAAAACTGAAAAATCTATGAAGCTTGAAATCAAGATATGGTACATTGCATCAGAAAAAAATCAAAAGTTACACGTGAAGACAATGCAGAACAAGTTGGTTTCTCTCACTCTTGAGAATTTAATCAATCAAACAAGAAGTGATTACAATCCACGAAGATAACAAGAAATCAGTTTTCAGATCATCCTCAGAAATTTACAATACAAATCACAAGAAATCAAACAAACAAAAAGTTATGGCCCTCTTTGGAAAATTTTGATAATTTAAGGGTAGCCAAAAAAAAAAACAAATAATTAACATCCATAAAATTTCACCGGCGATTAGACCCGATCAATCCTCCGGTTATAGCATCGTCTTCCTCAAGGAAAAGTTCGTCGGAGTTCCTAATTAATGAGTGAACGGTGCACAATAGCAAGCCAACGCTGACACCTACGGCCAAGCTCACGGCGGAGCTTGTAAACCACAAGGCCCAAACGGAAGCTAAGACCAGGAAACACACCACCATCCGATCACCGACCTGAAACCCCCAGAGAAGAAGAGGGTCTTCCCTGAAGAAGTGAAGGAGAAGCCACAAGGCGATGATCGTTCCGACGACGACTAGCGCGACGGGACTGGCTGTGACGAGAGAGAACGCCGCGCAGGTGCCGATAATGAGAGAGTAGTTGACGGAGAAGTAGCGGAAGTTCGACCGAGATCGGAGGGGGAGAGAGGAGAATCTCTCCGGGAAGCAGAAGGCGCCGGAAAAGACAAGTTCCGACCAGGGACGGTGGCGAGAGATAGCGGAAGTGAGATTGTGGATTGATCGGGAGATGACGTCGCCGGTAGGGATCGGAATTGATGTGTAGGTTGGTGCCATCGTCGTCGTCGTCGTCGTAATCGTTGGAGCCATTAAGAAGACTTTCTCTGATATCGTTAACCGGTTTGACCCGGCCCGACCCGAAACGCCACCGAGTATATAGCGGCTCCGTGAAAATTATACTGATAGGTGTCCAACGACTTTTAGTCAACCACTAAATCATTCCTTTCACCAACCATACAAATGTCGCCAGCTCATCTAAATTATTTAATAACTGATTTATCACTTTCTTCCTCTACTTATTTTATGCGCTTTTAAAAAGCTCATCTTTTTTTTTTTGATGTGTTATTCAGAATATGGTTCCCTATGAACTAGTTGTTCCCGGCTTTTTCACACACGAAATTTTAAGTCATGCCAAAAATCACATGAACAACGGAAAAATAATTTATTCCCCTATGAACTACTTGTTTCCGGTTATTTCACACACAAACTTTTAAGTCATGTCAAAAACCACATTAACAATTCTATTTTTTGAATTACATACATAAACTATCGATTTTAAACTAATTCTCCTAAAATCGTAAATGGTGTTGTTTAAACGTTAATTTGGTTTATGACAGGTAGATAGTCGGTTTCATCTAGATTGATAAAAATAGAATACTACGTCGTTTTGTTCTTCTTCTTTTTGTCAACTGCTCTTCTTCTTCAGAAATCATTTTACTCTTCATCATCAATTGAGGATAAAAATTTTATTTTGCATTTTCGAGTTATATGACATAGTAACTGGTTGGGTAGATATTTTCGAGTTTATGACATAAAACATATAAAGAGATCATATGACATTAATTTCTGGATTGAAAAAAATATATAAATCCCTGCAGTACCGGAACCTGAGAGTAACATTCGGTTACAGAACCAATCAAGCGTCCTAAACTACGCCAAATTTATAGTTCCTTGTGAGAATACATGGAGATTGGTAAGTTAGTATTTGCTGCTCTTCTTTCTTTAAACCGTCTCTCCACCTATCATAAACCAAGTTAACGTTTAAATAACACCGTTACGGTTTTAGGGGAATTACTTTAAAATCGATAGTTTGTGCATGTAATTAAAAAAATAGAGTTGTTCATGAGGTTTTTGGCATGACTTAAAAGTTTGTGTGTGAAATAGCCGGAAACAATTAGTTCATAGGGGAATAAGTCATTTTTCCATTGTTCATGTGGTTTTTGACATGATTTAAAAGTTTATGTGTGAAAAAGCCGGGAACAACTAGTTTATAGGGGAATAAGTCATTCCCTGTGTTGTTCAATGGCTGTGAAAAAGTCACTCCCTCTATTCCCGAAATTAAGATTTTCTAAAGTGTTTACGCTTATCAAGAATTCAAAAAATGTTTATAATTTAATTTTTCTTTTATTTTATTATACACTTTCCAATAACTTTTCACCGATGAAATTTAATCAATTAAAATATTTTCATTTAATGTTTCTTAAAAGTATAAAAACGTACCTTAACCATATAGAAAATCTATCTTTGTGGAACAAGTAAAAAATCTAAAACATCTTACTTTCGGGAACGGACCCATATATGCCGGTCACTGATTTCAACAACATTTTCCTAGAATTTTTTTTTGTCAAAATGCAAAATAATAAGTAAGGATTTAAACATATTTCGATTATTGTTCAGAAGTTTTTAAACTGATTCTAAATTAGTTTACAGTATGATTTTAGCTATTTTTACATCCAGTATGATTTTAGTTAAATTAAACAAATATGATGCAAGATTCAAAAAAAAAAAGTTACTCTAACAGTTGAGGTTTTGAAAAACTTTGGTGCCAACTGAAAATTTCCGAAGTTTATGGGAAGAATCAAGTGTTCTACCACAATGGCCAAGTCTTAAAGATAAAGTAAAAGTTTGTTTTTAAACTTTCTGGAGCCTTTAGACAACTTTGGTAGCAACTGAAAGCGTAAAGTTACTTATCTCTACATAGTGTTATTTTCAAGTCTTAGCTTCTTTTTTTTACTACACAACAACAGTCTCTGCAGAAAGAGATAAAGCATGGAAGCCGTAGAACATTTACCTTGAAACCCAATGCACCCATGTTCGATGATCGGTATTCAAAGAGAACCCACTTCTCAATTTCTTCTTAAACTTCATAAAGATCGTTGACTAGCTTTGAGAAAAGTACCTCACATGATCAAAACTGTTTCTGAATGCTGAAGCTTGTGTTTCTAGTTGATGTGTTGGCTCCAAACTGTTCCTTAAATAGAGACCTGTGTTTAAGTATAAGCCAGCTCCAGCAGATAGAGGAGGAGGATCAAGAAACTGTGGGGTTGGTTTTAAGCTAGCCAGAGATTCTTCTCCTTGGTTCATGACCATCAAGTCTTTTCCCATTAACCGCAAAACCGAGTTTGAAGGACTAGGAGGCACCACAACAGCGCCATTGACATTCCCCTTGTTTGAGAATTTACTATGAAGATCAAACTCTTGCTGGATCATGTATGGTGGTGACTGCTCAAACGAAAGATTTGGATCCAAACACGTGGGCGGTTTGGTTAAGTTCATGGCCATTGAAGAAGAAGAAACTGCGGCTCTTCGCTGCAGTAGATGATATGGTTGGTGATTCAAAGTAACGCTCTCGGAGATTCTCTCTTTTCTTTGGCAACAACAAGGCTCACCATCATTGTTTCTAAAGCTCGGAGGTGTTATTGCCTTGTCAACAGTCATCTTCTCAGGATGAGATGGAACGGGAAAGCTCACTGGGGTTGTGGAGTAGGGAGAAGGAACGTCCATGGAGAATAGCTCTGCTGGAAAACTCAATCTACCAGCTGCAAAGTTGGAAAAAGCAGAAACAGGTGATTCAGATGAGTGTCTGTCAGGCTGATCCATGGAAGACTGGAGCTGGCTTGTGATAACCGACGAGTTTCCAAGATGCTCGTCATAACTCATACCCCGGGGACTCGGTATAAATGATCCAGGAGGTCCTGGAATGGGAATGGTATCAACCTCTACGTATAAGCTTCCCTTTCCCACCTCAGAATCAAACCTCACATCATCGTCCTCCTCGTAAACCATATTCTCAACTCCTTCAGAGTTATACAAATAAGCTCTCTCGCTAGGTATGGTTTCATTAGATGGTGGAGTCTCTGACTGGTAGAACTCATCTGTTTTGTCCTCTTCACTACTTTCTTCGTCATCATCATCATCATCTTCATATTCATATTCATTGTAACCACTAAATGTTAAGGGATTTGATCTGCGTACGACCTCATTTCTTTCTCCATTATCACCGGAAACATAATCATCATCTGATAGTTCACGTTCTTGTGTCATTTCAGATTCCCATCTCCCAGTTTCTTCTTCTTCTTCATCTGACAAATCCAACCGAGCTCTCTTTAGTTCCAAAGGCAGAGATAATCGTCTCCAGCCATTTGCTACAAATGGTGGCAACAGCTTTCTCAGACTAGTTGCACGAGGAGACGCATCTGTAACCTCTCTGACATTCTTTCCCGGTGGATACTTATCTTCTTGAATCGAACTAAGGCTCTTCTTCAACCTGACAGTGTTTAGATGAGCTCCTGCAAGTGATGTCTCCTGCTTCTCACTCATCCGAACTCTTTGAGCCCTTTTACTCCCAAACATAGTCTTATTCCAAGACGAACCAGTGGCAGACAAATCAGTACCTCTCAAGACAACATGATCACCTCCTGACCATGAATCATCATCATCATCATCATCAGATGGCTGATCCCGCAATGCATATAACTTATTTTCTTTCTCATTTAGCTTCTTTGAACTCGAACCACGTTCTGCTAACATCCGCTGATTAAAGATTCTACGATGACCGGTGCTGCTACCTTTTACAGAAACCCCTCTTTGAACCTGCTGTACAAAAGCAGTGTACTGTTATTTCATGAAACCTCTGCAAAAACCAACAATGAATTTATGCAAAAATAAAACGTTACCTCTGACTCTTTGATTTTGTGACTGTTGTTTAGTTTAAGATACTTATGATGTTTTTTTCCCGGACGTCTCTTCCTTGAGCTTTTACTATTTTCTTTACTACCTTGGCTTGCACTTTTATTTTCATCACTACCATCCTCGTGCTGCTTTGTCAATGGAGTAGTAGTAGAAGAAGTCTTCTTCTCGCTGAACTCTGTTAAAATCCGCAGCTTTTGTCCCTTGGCATCAACATAAATAGGACCAACACCGACAGGAGCAACTTTCCGCTTCTTGGACACTTCAGACTTATCAGCAACAACCCTATTCGTGTAGCTCGAGATCACAGCCCAATTTGTTCCATTTCTTTTATCAAGATCTTCTAATGTGCATTCTTTAGCAGTAGCGTAGATATCAACCATTGTTTTCACTTTCATCAGTGGCTTACCTCTAGGCTTGCTTGGGTTACTAGTAACCAAAGGCACCGCTGAATCAACAGATAGAGGCTGGTTAACTCTAGGCTTGTTCGGCTTGCTAATAACCGGTGAGTCTACGGATATACACTGATCGATGTGAGCATTCAAAGTAGTGTTGGAAGCTGATGAGAAGGTTTTGCAAATAGGACATGTTTTTGAAGCCATGATTGATTCGATCCCAACACAACTGGTGGCTTCTTTGGATTTCACCATTCCTCCTCCACACGTTTTACTCTTGTGGTGATTATTACTTGTAGCAGCTACTAGTACTATCCCTTCCTTAGACTTGGAAACACTTGTGCTCCTGAACAAACCATTCCTGACGATCTTAGACTGGCTACAATCTCCTTGTCTAGTCTTTACTATTGTCTGATTTAGCCCAAGTTTAGCCAAATGTCTTCCTCGTTGGACATGGGATACAATCTGCTTCCCTGACGATGAACTAGCCGTGATCTGAAACGGTGGCAAAGGATCAGTCACTCCATGAGTTGAAAGAAGTTGGAGACTTTTGGGAGAAAAGGGCCAGTTGTTGTTGATGTTGTTCTTCCGGTTATTATATGCGTAATCTCTGCAAACCATCAGACATATATAGATGAAACAAAGTTAGTTACTTTCAAAACACCCTATAAGATAATAGTGTTTTAACATTAAACAGACAAGATAAAGCATATGTAAGGACGTTTAGAGAGAAGCAAAACCCCAATCTAAGCTTTGAAAGCTCTAAACTTTGGATCTAGCCAAGAGGATGAGCTTTAGCTTATGATCATTTGAGACTGACCCATTAATTAATCAGTACAAGGGTCAAGGAATAAGGACGAAAGCTCTAAACTTTGGATCTAGCCAAGAGGATAAGCTCTAGCTCGTGGTCACTTTGACTCACTGACCCATAGATCAGTACAATGAAGAAGGAAGAAAGACTTTGGATCTAGCCAAAAGAATGAGCTTTAGCTTATTGATCAATTGAGACTGACCCATCATGAAATCAAAAGACTTTTTTCTTTTTCTTTTCTTTGGGGGGGGGGGGGGGGGGGGGGGGGGGACAAAACCATATTGGCGAAGAAACCCAGAAGAAAAAAAGGTTAAGTTTTTTTAATTTACCTGATGGAGAAACTCTGGGGATGGGACTGAGCTAATTCATGGGAAGAGGTAGAGGTGAGATGTACGAAACTGGAAGAAGGAGAAGGAAGTGGGTGGTCATGTGGTGTGTTCTCAGTGGATAAGAACATTTGACTCTCTTCCACTGTTACTATCTGCCTCTTCGCTTCCCAAAAGCTTCAGCATAACACCACTTCTTCTTTATCAACATCTACTCCTGTTAACAACACATATATCATGTAAAGATTAATCTATGTTCTTGAGATTTGTGATTCTAAGAAACCGTAATTAAGAGGAAAAGTGAATCATTATTTCATGTGAAAAAAATAAATCAATATTTGGTGGTATAAAGATTTTAAAAGTTTTGATGAGGTGAAATCACAAAGAAACAATTATTCGCACGCAAAAAGACAGTGATTTTTCTTTTGTCTTAAGAAAAAGTTTCAGTTTCCAATCTGATTTGAAAGCTTATTGTATGTAAATGGATCTTAGGAAGAACAAGAAAAAATGTAATAAGATATCATCCATAAGATGAACTCATCTAGTAATTTAAGCAAGAAAATAACATGAGTTATTAACTATGTAAATTCAAAGAAAATTCTAGACATGGAGTAAGATTCTTGATCTGCTAAACAAAAAAAAAAAAGATGTGACTACAAATGGATTTGAAGGAGAATAAGTAAATCTGGAAGGTAAAAAAAAAGAGAGATCCATATAAGATGAGATTTACACACACAGACACGGAGAAGAAGGAAGAATCTGAAGAACTTGAAACCGGAATCCAAACCTTAACTATTTGGAAGTTATAATTAGAAAATGACTTTTAAAAATAGATCTTTCACTCATAAACCTATGCGCGCACACACAAACCGATCTAAAAGATTTCAAGATTTGGGATCTTCAAATTGGTTTAAAGATTAGAAGATCAAAGGAAAGGAAGAAGTAGAATAAAGCAGATTGAAAATCTTTAGAGCAAGAAGCAGAACAAGAATGAAACTTACAAACATTAGATGGGTTTTCTTGGCAGAAGAAGAAAAAATGGTTTCTTAGAGAGAGAAAGAGAGCATTGAAGAAAGAGAGCATTGAGATGGAGAGAGAGAGAAGAACCAAGGCACTAAAATGATCTTTTCGGTGTAATATAAGTCCACATACCGTATTGCGCATTATAACAAAATGTAAAATAAAAAGCAAAACAAATGGGTGCAAGAGGAGAAAAAATGAAAGTGTCCACACTAACTTCAATTATTATCGCACTCCACCATCCTTTATTTTATTTTATTTTTTTTCTGTTGTATAGATTTGGTTGGTGTAGCTAAATTTCAAGCTTTTTAAATTGCTACGTTCTCTTATTCCAAGAAATGTAATTTTGTTTTAGATATTAGGTTTTTGGCTTTTACATGTTATGTTTATTCACCAAAGGAGTTCTTCTATAAATATTACTATAATCACATAAAATTATAACCTCACATAGTCACATCGTTATTCGCAAAACTGTAACTAAGAACTGAGACGCAGGAAAACTAAAATAAAGATACATGCAACAAAAATCTGAAATCGAGATCCATAAAAGAAAGAATTTGCTTAATAACCAACTTTGGAATCAAATCAAGTAAATGTCGTTGATTTTGACATAACGTAATAACTAACATTTATTCCAATTATTATTCCGTTCTATTTTTTTTCATGTAATCATTCAGTAATTTGTGTTGTTAGAAATAATGTGACCAAAATAATATATGGTGACACATGATGTCAAACGAAATGAAGTGTGGCCAATATTTACTGCGCCACTATTGACAACGAAAGTACCAAAATCATGCACATCACTTACATAATTACATCATACATATTCACCATGTACAGTAAATGTGTGAATAAAATTAGAACACTTTTGCAATAAATGGTATATTTCATTACTTCTCAGACACGAGTATTCTATTCCATATAACAAAATAGTATAAAAGATCAACTCTATTCCTATCTTCATGATTATTGGGGGTTCTTAGGATGGAGTTCTTAGCGGAATATAAGAACCCCACCGTAAGAATCCCTCAATAATCATACTCTTATCTCAATCCCATCCACTTCAAGCCCCTAAATATTAAACCTTAAACACTAGATCCTAAATCCAAATACAAACCATTAATCCAAATAAAGAATGTATTTCACATCACTGAAATAGTATATGGCTCTAACTCAACACACAATTCCTAAATGCTAAACCCAGACCCAAATTTTGAATACTAAACTCTAAACTGTTATCACTAAACCCAAACCTCAACCTCCACTTTTCAAATACTAAACTCTACATCCTAATCACTAAACCTTAAACACAAGTTTAAATCCTAAACTCAAATAGAATGGAACAAAATACATAGTATAATACATATTGGTGAACAAAATATAACACTCTTTATTAGTCATCAAATGGAATGATACATGATAGGGTCACTAAACCCAAACTTTAACCCCCACCTTCCAAATACTAAACCCTAAACCCAAATAAAATACATAGTATAATACATATTGGTGAACAAAATAATATATTTTTTTATTAATCGTCAAATGGAACGATACATGATAAAAATGTATAGTAACAAACTATTTCACATTACATAACATGAATAGAAAATTCATAATACATATTATTTTACATTTCTATTTCATACACATGAAATAGAATAGAACACAATGTTATAAAAATTGTTCATCTTCTCCGATCAATTCTAAGTTATTCACAGCGACAAAGATAAGTGTAACTGGTGATATCCGTGGGGATAGTACATGTAACTGCCTAGTAAACCGAAGATATTTGGATGATTAAAGGAAGAGTTGACGAACCTCGTGCTGGCGCCATTTACGTTATCGGACTCCATAGATTTCAGATGCGTGAAGCTTCATGTCAATAGCCAAGCGAGCTGTTGCAGATAGACATCTCCTAGGCAAAGCTACTCCAAAGATGGTCTTGGTGATTACACAGTGGATCAATAATGGGGAATAAACCACTCATGTTTTACAATCTATGTGATCCTCCAAAAGCCATGATATATGTGTGTTAGGTAAGTATTATTAATTTAGTTTTTTTTGTTTACAGGTTTGACCGATTGTGTAAGAAGGCAGATTAGTATTATTTTATAAAAGATGCATGGTGTATTGATGTATTAGAGTATTTAGATATTGAATGAATTATAATTTTTTTGATGGTTATACGGTGAAATTTTCCTAAAAAAACTAGCTAAGTTGTGGGATTATGAATTTGGAAAAACTTTAGTTTCATCTAATAATATTATATCCTTTTCACAAAATATCATCTTTAAAAAATCCTTATTAATTTTTTAAAAAAATTATTTTTTACTTTTAATTAATATATTATTTTGTTTACTTTTTACTAATTAATTAACTAAATATTAAAATTAACATATATTAAAAATTAAAATAACGCTTAATATAAAATAGAATGAGTATTTTATTGGATCTAAAATTTTAGATAGCTTATATATTTCACAGGTTACCAAATGTATTATTATCTAAACTATCACTCAGAATAATAAAAAATCACACAATCCAGCCGATAATTTATTTATCCAAAAAAGTTACGATAAATCAAGTTCAAATGAATTTTACGGAGGATCACATAGATTGAGGGCCGTTGTTCCTCCATTGTCTTTAAATTACTAGGGGCATTGTCTCTGCGCGCTTGCGCGGAGTTGTGGACAGAGTTCTTGTTTCATCTTAATATTTGTTAGAGTTATTGTGGCTGTGAATTTTTGCGTTTTGGGTTGATCATTGTTTTTCAAATTTTTTTATTGTTATAGGGTTAGAGTTGTGATGATGAACTGTGTATGCACTGTTCTCCATTCACGAATGACTAAATTGTGTTAGTAATGTGATTGATATAGTTCGTGGTGTTGCTTGTTGTGTCACTGAGACTTATTGTTTGTTTGTCTTTTTAATTTGTTACTTGTACCGTTGAGATTACATAAATTATATTAAAGTTGTTGAGAATACCTTTTGTTTCTGGATATTTTTTCTCCAGTTTAGTTGTGTAAGTTGTGTGTATTAAGTAATAATTTTTTTTGTTCTTATTATGTTAGTTATATGTTTTTTTTATTTTTAAACTTGTTGCTCTTACCGAACCTTTAAAACAAATACATGAAGACTTGTAGAAATAACTATAAAATGAGTGACAATTAGTATTTGGGCCTTAATGGGTTTTAAACGAATATATGTATTTCTCATAAGAAGACAATAGCATTGGTCTGTTGACATTGAGCATGTAAGCTATTTTCATAAGACAAGAAGAGTGAGCATGTGGAGATGTTGTTGCCGTCTTTGTGTCTGTTGGGATTGTCTCTTGTATCTCCTGGTGTGGCTGTGTTTGTTTCTATTTTATTGATGGGTAATATGTAAACAAAAATCATTGTTAGTTGTATTTATCAGAGTTTGTAACTTACTCTGCTTTTTTTTTGTTTAGCTAATTTCACTGATCTTGGTTGTCGTCTTCATCTTCTTCGTAAGCATCTGCCAAAGTAAGTTTGTAAATTGTTAAATAGCTAGCCGTGTATTTTGTATTTGTTTAGCTGGCTCAATGTATGTGTCGTTGAGTTTTAGTTGAGTTGATTGGTTTGATATATTTGTTTTGAAGTTTATTTTTAAGATTAAACAAAAAAAGAGGTGATCATTAATGATTCGTCTTTTTTGGGATTCTAGTTTTCGGTGTTTTGATTGTTCGAGTTATTGTGGTTTCTTTTAAGCTGTAAAATAAAGATTTGTGTAAAATTAGATTGACAATTAAGGGAGATAAATAGACGAACACAAATCTTGGGTAGGAAATATTTTTGATTATTGATGTTAGCACAATATAGACAGTAATATAAAAGGAATAATGTGTTGATTGTTTCTTACGGATCAATGAGGAGACGGATAACGACTCGAGTTGTTTCTTTGGTGAGGTCAGAGCCCTGGACATAACGGATTTGCCCAATCACATCTATGAGTTTAAATATCAGTTATGATATCGAAACATAATATAAACTCAGATGCAATATGATAATATACATGAGAGTTCTAGGTTTGTGTTTGCAATCACTTGGAGATTGTTGAACAGTCTAATCTTGACTGGATATTGATCTCAGGAGCACCCGTGATAACTTCATCAATAATGGTTAATGAGATGAAACAAATGGGGAATAAATGATCAGTTATCTTGTACATGCTTCAGCACCTAGCAACCTCAAAACGATTGACTTTCACAATGAAATATGCTTTTAAAGATGGCATGTAATGATTAGCACGTCCGACGGGAGTAAACTCATGAATCACAAAATTTGCAAATAATATTATTCAACAAAGAATCAGGGAATCAATTAAATCAATTATGTTAAATAAGAGTGATAGATCAAAGATTAACTTACCTTTTCATCAAGAAAGAGAACCGTGATTCCCACAAACTCCCTGTCTATTTTCAAGTTCAGGGAATCCCAGAAGCGGAGGAAGCCAGAGACTATGCTCTGACTACTACAACCAAGACGGAGAGACTCGAAGGTTGAGTGACAGACGCCGGTTTGAGGAACTGGAGAGGCAGAGAGAAACGTTTTCTAGAAAATGGTTAAAGCTAAGAGGAATCAATGATTTTTGTGGAGATGCAGATTGGATTCATCAAAGATGAGAATTATATATATAGGGTTTACAGAGGGGCTACAAATCAGGAACATTTATGATCAAACGATTTAAGATGGGGACATGAAGAGTTCACCGGTGAAAAAATAGATTACGAACAGACACACGGCGCAACTCTGTAACTCAGACTTGTTTGAGACAATGATGAAAAGAACCCAAACTCATCTTAAACGACAACAGTTTACAATATGGAAAAACTATAATTGTTGCAAACTTGAACTTTTTTCATATAACATGATGAATCCCATTTAAAAATGAAACTCATAATATACTTGTAGGCCCGATCCTCAGAGGAAGCCGAAGAATCAAGGGCTTCCGACCTTCATAAATATATATTAGGTTTGGCCATCAATGTACAAAGTATCATTTAGCTTAGAGGTATAAATGTTAGAGTTTATATCTTAATAACCTGGGTTCGAGTCATGGACTTGACACTTTTTCACACTTTTTAAAAATGAGATCCACAAAGCGCTGACATGACGCACTGAAAAGTGAGAAAAACTCAACTATTATAATATAGATTACTATTTTTTACTTTTTAACCTGAAACGAAATTATGTGTTCACCCGTCGATGAAATCTTATTTAGAAAAAGCACGCTCACTCGCGCTCAAGATATTTTTCATCATCTGTGCGCGACCACGCGCGGCTACATATTGCATTAATAAATGTTTAAGAACATTTTCATAATCAGAAAAAACTAAAGAGTACTAAGAGAATAATTTTTAGAAAAAAAATTAAATTTAATATTTACATTATCTGTGTAATTTATTCATCTATGTATAAAACACAATGGTATTAACACCCATTTTATTTTTAACACTTTCCTTTTTCATTTTTAATATTCCACGTTATCTTTTATTTCTTCTATCTAATTCATTTAACATCCATTTCATTTCTAATCTCTACAATGGTTTGTTTAAAAAAATTCAACGTCCACTTTATTTTAATCTCTACAATGGTTTGGTTAAAAAAATTCAACACACTACCCCAATATTTTAATTCATATATTTATCATTTAAAATATAATAATTACAATTAATAATTTGATTGTAATTAACTTTAAAACTAAAATAACATAACTTTAATAACTTTTTTTATTTATATATGTATCTTTTTAAAAAAAAATAATACTAAAATTAGTATTATTTAAAACAATTAAAATAGTTGATTATAATGAAAAAATACATTTTTTGTATCCAAATAAAATGAGAGTAGTCTATATTTATAAATAATAAAAAATCATAAATTTTGATATAATTTTATTTATTTTTTAATAATTCTATTATAGAATAAATGAGTTTGCATTATTCGGTGGAAATAAAAAATTAAAAATGTGTTCAACAATTTCTCCCGGTCCAATCGTGCCATGTGGCTAAACTGACCCACAAAAAAAAGTTTAAGCTGTTGAAAATTTACAACACCGTTAATACCACATAGTTTTGTTCTAAAATTTCAACGCTCTCATCGGAAGATGTTCAACAGTTGAATTTTGGATTCATCATCCTAGTTGTGGGTGGTCTAAGTGTATCGTTATAATCTATCAGGCGTTCAAAATGCTACAACAGTTGTTTTCCGTGTGCTATTTTTATCATTTCATTAATAAATGGCAAAATTGTTATTGTTTATCTTGACTATAGGCTAATTTTTTTTTTTTTTGAACACGATACTATAGGCTAATTTACAACTGTTTTTTCAACATAAACCATATTTTCGTTTGACTTTTTGTTCCGATTGTTGTCTATTTGCAAAGAAATATAGTAAATCTATATAGAAAGTACCAATTTAAAACTTGAAAATGATATACACGTAGTTCTATTTTAGATCCAAATTTTTAGTCGAATAAAGCAAAACCACAACCGAGCACCACTAGTGTGCGTTTAAACGGTGAGAAATCGGCCAATTCAGTTGTGTTTTTGAACATGAACTTTATTCCATCTTTTGTGGTAGTTATTCCCTTGTTTTTTTGTTTCTTGTTTAACTATGTTTAAATTATCTATTTTCTTATATTTTATAGGCTGATATTGTTAGGTTCAATAGAAATTTATTAGTGTTTTTTTTTATTAGTGTTTTAGTGTGAATATTTTTAAAGGTCAACACATTAGTTGATTAGAGTTTAGAATGTTTTCCGATTAGTGTTAGAGATAACAATCGGAATTCTGTCGGAATTTCCTCGGTCTGTCGGCAGGATTTCAACTATAAATACAAGCACCCCTCTTCCTCTTCATTCACTCCATATCTTCATCCTCCCTCTTACTCTCTTTACACACGAATTTGATTCATAAAAAACATGTCTTCTTCAAATTATTTTCGTTCTTAGATCGATCGACCTCATTTGGATCCGAACACGAGATTGCTTACGGAAGAATACCAACGAGGTATAACCAAATTCATGGGGTTAGTTCACCGACAACCGGAAGCAAAAACAGGTATGTTAAGATGTCTTTGCTCTAATTGTAAAAATAGAAAGGTTATTAAAGAGTGGGATGTTTGGACTCATCTATATTTGAGTGGGTTTACACGAAGTTACAAAATTTGGTATCATCATGGGGAAACTGATTATGAACATGGTAGTACTAGCGAACCTCAGCCAGCGGTTAGATTAGAAGAACCAATTAGAACGGATGTAGATTATGGTGTAGGTACTGAGGAGATGGTAAATGATCATTTTAGAGGGGAAGATTTACCCAATGCACAAGCTAGGAGATTTTATGATATGTTGGATGCTGGAAAGCAACCATTGTACGAAGGTTGCAGAGATGGTCATTCAGCTTTATCATCTGCTACAAGATTGATGGGCATTAAAACATATTATAATTTGGCTGAAGACTGTGTGGATGCGATTGCTGATTTTGTAAAAGGTATTCTACCCGAGGATAATGTAGCTCCTGGTTCATACTACGAGGTTCAGAAACTCGTAGCTGGTCTTGGTTTATCGTATCAGGTAATAGATGTATGCAGCGACAACTGCATGATTTATTGGAGGGCGGATGAACAGCGGGTTACGCGCAAATTTTGTGGAAAGCCTCGTTATAAAGATACGAGTGGAAGAGTTCCAGTGCCATATAAAAGGATGTGGTATTTGCCTTTGACGGAAAGGTTGCAGAGGTTGTATCTGTCTGAACGCACAGCGCAACCAATGAAATGGTATGCGGAGCACTCAACAGATGGTGAGATCAGACATCCTTCAGATGCAAAAGCGTGGAAGCATTTCCAATCAAAGTATCCCGAGTTTGCGTATGAGAGAAGAAATGTCTACCTTGGATTATGTACTGATGGTTTCAGCCCGTTTGGCAAGAGTGGAAGACAGTATTCTCTATGGCCAGTCATTCTTACACCATACAACTTACCCCCAAACTTGTGCTTGCGACGAGAGTTTTTGTTTCTCTCGATTCTCGTTCCCGGACCACAGCATCCTAAGAGATCACTTGATGTGTTTCTTCAGCCACTAATATATGAGTTGCAACAACTATGGGCTCAAGGTGCTGAAACATACGATGTTTCGTGTAAAGAAAACTTTCAAATGCGGGCAGTACTAATGTGGACAATAAGTGATTTTCCATCATGTGTATTAATTTATAATTTTACTAAAAATTTTTTAAATGTTACAGGTTTGTTATATCAAGTACCCCCGGGTAAGGAACATAGATGATCCATGGGTTACTGTTACAAGACTCAACCCGAGAGGCCGAGTTCAGGGAAGTTCTGAGCTGGAAGACCCACTACAACCAAGCACATCATGCAACTTAAGTGCAGCAGAAGATTTAGCTGGAGTTGGCCTTGTAGTCGATTTAACCGACTTCGGAGAGGAAGCTGTCGTTCACGTAGAGGATGAATCAGTGATTGGAGAGTTTCACCAAGATCCAGATTCAGATTCATCTGGTGATGATGACTCGGAAACAAACTAGCATCGACTTTTTTTTTTTTATTGGAATATTCCGACGGAATTCTGAGGAAGATAAGGGTTTCCTCGGAATTCCCTCGGAATATTCCGACGAAATTCCGAGGAAGTAGGGTTTATAAACCGAATAACACTTATATAACCCTTATTAAGTGTCTTACACTGATTATGAAGTCAAAAATTTGTTCCTTACCTATAACAAACACTTTTCCGATTGTATGAACGAAATCCCCACAACATAAGAGAAACACTTATACACTTTAATGAACGGTAAAGGGAATACTTACAATTCGTTTTGAAATTTTGTTATTTCATGGTTTATGATCATCTATACAAAGAATCCTCAATGGTATGCATTACAATTGTATAAGAAATGAAATACGGCAAAAATAATCGATGTTTTGAAACCCCAAACACTAGTTCCTCGGTATTTCCTCGGAATATTCCGACGGAATTCCGAGGAAGATAAGGGTTTCCTCGAAATTCCCTCGGAATATTTCGAGGAAATTCCGAGGAAGTAGGGTTTTTAAACCGAAAACAATGTTTTGCGGTTTGAATAACACTTATATAACCCTTATTAAGTGTCTTAGACTGATTATGAAGTCAAAAATTTGTTCCTTACCTATAACAAACACTTTTCCGATTGTATGAACAAAATCCCCACAACATAAGAGAAACACTTATACACTTTAATGAACGGTAAAGGGAATACTTACAATTCTTTTTGAAATTTTGTTATTTCATGGTTTATGATCATCTATACAAAGAATCCTCAAAGGTATGCATTACAATTGTATAAGAAATGAAATACGGCAAAAAAAAATCGATGTTTTGAAACCCCAAACACTAGTTTCTCGGTATTTCCTCGGAATATTCCGACGGAATTCCAAGGAAGATAAGGGTTTCCTCGGAATTCCCTCGGAATATTCCGAGGAAATTCCGAGGAAGTAGGGTTTTTAAACCGATAACAACGTTTTGCGGTTTGAATAACACTTATGTAACCCTTATTAAGTGTCTTAGACTGATTATGAAGTCAAAAATTTGTTCCTTACCTATAACAAACACTTTTCCGATTGTATGAACGAAATCCCCACAACATAAGAGAAACACTTATACACTTTAATGAACGGTAAAGGGAATACTTACAATTCGTTTTGAAATTTTGTTATTTCATGGTTTATGATCATCTATACAAAGAATCCTCAATGGTATGCATTACAATTGTATAAGAAATGAAATACGGCAAAAAAATCGATGTTTTGAAACCCCAAACACTAGTTCCTCGGTATTTCCTCGGAATATTCCGACGGAATTCCGACGGATATTTAAGTATCCGTCGGAATTTTCTTGGAATATTTTCATTTAACCGGGCAAATATTTCGCGAAAATTGAAATCGGAATCCCGAGGAAATTCCTACGGAAACTATCCGTCGGACCCTAGGTTCCATTTCTCTCTTCTTCCTCTGTGCGGCTCCTCTCCCTCCTCTCCGACGATCTCCCCCTTCTCTCCGACGATATCTCCGGCGATCTCCCTCTTCTCTTACACAAATCATGTAAGGACCCTATCCCACTCTCTTAGGTTCTATTTGTTAGGTTTTTGTGTAGAGTTGATAGATTTTTGTTAGGGTGATTGGTTAGGATTGTGATTTGGTTATATAATAGGTTTAGAATTGTGATTTGGTTGAATAATTTGTTTTGTTGAATTGATTTAGAATTTTTTTATAATTTTTTTATTTTTTTGTATTTATAAAATTGATTTTTGTATATAAATTCGATTTTTGTGTATAAATTCGATTTTTGTGTATAAATTCGATTTTTGTATTTTACAAAACGATTTTGTATATAAATTCGATTTTTCAGATTTTACAAAACGTTTTTTGTATATAAATTCGATTTTTTGGGTTTTACAAAACATTTTTAATATCTATAAAACTTTTTTGTGATTAAGAACTATTATTTGGGATTTAAAAAAAAAATATATATATATATACATATATATTATATAAATTTCTATATTTATTAAACATTTTTAATATTATTAAAACTATTTTTTGTAATTATTAAACTATTTTTTATTTATTAAAACTATTTTTTGTTTATTAGAACTATTTTTATATATTTATTAAACATTTTTAATATCTATAAAACTTTTTTTTATATATTTATTAAACATTTTTAATATCTATAAAACTTTTTTTGTGATTAAAAACTATTATTTGAGATTTTTTTTTTTAAAAAAGAAATATATATATTTATATTATATAAATTTCTATATTTATTAAAAAATTAATATTATTAAAAATATTTTTTGTATTTATTAAACTATTTTTTATTTATTAAAACTATTTTTTGTTTATTAGAACTATTTTTATATATTTATTAAACATTTTTAATAACTATAAAACTTTTTTTGTGATTAAAAACTATTATTTGGGATTTTTTTTTTTTAAAAAAATTAATTTATATATTTCTATATTTATTAATTTTTTTTTTTAATTTACAGGTCTCATGATGATCAGACCCGGCCTCGACAGCGTCGTGGTCGTGGTGGTACGGGGAGCCAGTCTCGGGATTCCAGCCATTTTCAGGATTCTCCTTCGCCCCACAGCTCCTACCATACATCTCCCTCTGCTGCACCCGCTCCTGCACCCGCTCCTGCTCCTCTCGCTCCCGCTGCTGCACCCGCTCCTGCTCCTCCGGGTCCTCCGGGAGTGATGAGTGTTGCGGAGTTTGTTCGACAGCCCGGTCGTGACCATCTTCCCTATCTCACTCCGTATCCACATGGACGGGGTCAAACATGGTAATTAAACATATTTTTTTTCATTAAAATTTGATTCATTATTAACCGTTTGTTCTTTTTATTAGGTTTAACCGATCCGGGAACGGGATCAGCACATGGATCAACCGTATGATGTACTCGGCCCTCGACAAGGGACATCCGACTTTCACTGATTCCCTACCGACAAGCAGCATATGTGGTTCCGTTAGTTTGCGGTAAGTATTATAATTTTTTACTTATATTTTTATTCTTTAATATAAATTTTCTACTAATTGTGTTTTTTTTCAGCAAGAATTCAACTGGAATTCCGATGAGACGCTCTTTATCTATCACCACTTCGTCCATAAAGTTATGGACAACTATGGGAAGCAGATCCACGAGTGGAAGAAGAAGTGGGAAATCAACAAGGTTTGTTTTTAATTTATTAAACTATTTTTTTTTTTTTTATTAAAAGGTCCCAAAGTCGATAAACCACACGGTCTGGACGGAGTTGTGTGCGCATTGCGATAAGGAAGAGACGAAAGAAACTTCTTGCACCAACTCCACCAACCGCAGGAGCGACCGTAAAGGGAAGGGCGTCTTCAAGCATAACTTGGGTGCTCAATCTATTGCCTCTCTGGGAGATCGCATGGTAAGTTCAGTCGGTTTTTCTTCAATTATTTAAGTTTTGAAATTTTATTTTTTTCGCATGTCTCCTAATTTCTAATGTTTCTTTAATTTATGTTTTTTTCAAGGCGGAAGAAAATGATGGCGAGCCGGTTGATGATCTCGCCCTAATGAAAAGGGCGTATATACCAACAAGAAGACCGGCCAGATTGATGACGGTCTTGTGAGGGAAGTGGTCACCCTGGTCCAAACTCAGGTGCATGACGAAGTGTCTCAGCTTCAAACCGAGGATGACGTTTCGACGGCTTCGACCAACTTGTCCCGGTTTCGAAGTTGAATCCGTAAGTTCTTTTTTTTTAAAGTTCAATTCATTTATTTCTTGATTTAAATTTGGTTATTTTCTATTTCATTCGGTTCCAAAGAAGAAGGGATGTTTGGTCGGTTTGGGTCGTCGCACCCGGTCGGTTCCTCCTTCTTCTGCACCACCGCCCTTTGTTGATCCAGAAGTACTTACGGCTCAGTTGAAGGACAAAGATGATCGCATATCTTTGTTGGAGACCCAGATGGCGGCTCAACAGGTGGGCTATGAGGCACAGAGGAGGTTGAACCAGCAAATGATGGAGATGATGCAGAGGATGTACCCGAACGAGGTGTTCCCGGACGTGCCAGACCCGTAGTTTTTTTTTTTCAAAAAATCGGAATGTTTTGTTTTTATTTGTACAACTTTGAATATTAACTAATATGATTTCAATTTTAATTTTAATTTTATATTTTCGAATTTAAATTTCAAAAATTTTATTTTAAAAAAAAAAATTAATTTTTTTTAAATTCCGAGGAAATGAACTCTCGGAATATACCGAGGGACATGTTCCTCGGAATATACCGAGGGACTCATTCCTCAGTATATACGGAGGGAGTTGTTCCTCGGTATATTCAGAGGGTTCAAATTCCGAGGAAATGAACCATCAGAATATACTGAGGGACATGTTCCTCGGAATATACTGAGGGACTCATTGCTCTGAATATACCGAGGGACTTGTTCCTCGGAATTTTCCGAGGGTTCATTTCCTCGGAAATTCCCGATGAAAATTCCGAGGAACATTTCGTCGGAACTTCCGAGGTAAATTCCGAGGAAGTTCTCCCTCGGTATATTCCGAGGAAGTTCTCCCTCGGTATATTCCGAGGAGCTTTCCGACGAACTGGTGGTCTTCGGAGTTTCCTCGGAAATTTGTTTTCTCGGAATTCCGTCGGAAAATTCTGAGGGATTTCCGAGAAAAAAACGAATTTCCGAGGAGTTATTTTCGAGGACTTGTTTCGTCGGTATGTCATCGGAATAACGTTATTCCGACGACATACCGACGATTTTTTCCCTCAGTATGTTGCTGTTTTCTTGTAGTGATTATCCAATACATATGTATCTATTAGATAATGTAATAATTATATATATATATATATAAACCTAATTGCTTTCATGAAATATTATTTCAAAATTTTATAACTGTTTCTTGGGTCAACATTGTTATGCATGGCTAATATATGACATGGTTAACATTTTTAACAGTACCAGACAACCTCTTTTCAATCTATGTTCGATGCCAAATTGATATGAATGTAGTGGTTACCCTCTTGATATATTTGATGCAATCTTCTGATATTCAAGGGGTTAAGGATGCTTCTGATCAAGAATGATACGTTTCATTATATTTTATATGTTTCTCACTAGAACTTGAAATTTGACAGAAGCTCTTGTGTTTGTAAGCAACTAACTATATAAACTATTCTGATGAATGAATTCGCGAGATCAAGAAGCGATACAGAGAGTCTTTTGAAAATCATCAAAGCACACAAGAAAAAGAAAAAAATATGAATAGTGAGAGAAAACTGAAGCAATATGGAACAAAAAATATATTAGACTCATAAGATTTTACTAGTTACTTGGAAGATGGAGGGATTCTAAAACCGCTATAAATCTAATCCCGCAAGGATCAAGTTTCAAGATTATTTAATGTCACTGGGGGGTGTCGCGCGGAATACTGTTTTATTGTTATTAAATATGATTTTTGGATCATATGATTATGTGGATGATGTGATTATTTGTGAAGAGCATTATTTGGTGTTTTATTGTGTTATGTAGTAGTAGATAATAAGTTAATATATTATGTGTTTGTCTTTTTAATAATGTGTTGTTGTGTGTATAATATTACTTGTTAGTGGTGAAGTGAACTTCTGATGTAAAACATATTGAATTTCAATAACTTTGCATTTAGGCGTTTGTTGATTTTAAGATTAACGGCGTCAAAATTGTATTTTAATTTTTCACTTTTTTGAACATTACTTTTTTCAGATGTTCTTTTCACTCTCCCCATATTTTGACCTTGAACCGTCACCATCTATATATTTCGTTTACCTTTCCGGTGTGCAGGGCTTCTCACCATCACTGAGAAAAGACTTACCTCCGTGCTCTTGTTTTTCCTCACCTTCTTCTCTGTGAGATTATCTGGTATTTGTTATAGATCACGCATATTAGTTCCATGTTGTGCGGTTGTTTCTTACGGAGTTGTAGATTATTTCAGTCAATATTGGTCTTTTTTACTTAGATTTTGGCCAATGTTAGAAACTACATCTCGTTGGGTAAAGTTAGAGTTTAGTTGTCTCTGATGTTGTCTTTCTCGTCGTTGGTTTACCGTCGCTAGCCTCTGCTGTCTTAGTTTTCAAGATCTGGTTTTTGGTGATATGACTTTTATGCTCTTTTTCATAGTTCGAGGATGGCTCCACAATTTGTTGATTTCATTTCGTCTCCTTTTATCTCTTTATTCTCTCATCTCATTGCACCTTCATAGTTGATCACGTCTCTGGTGGCTCTCTCTTTCGCCATATTTGCTACTCCAGGGTTGGATAGTGTTTTTCTCTATGTATGCTTTGTGCGCTTGGAAGGTTGTTTATGGTTTCAAGCTTGAGCTCTGATTTCTCGGTGGTTGGCTTCCATTCTTCCCCACTCTTGTTGTTTATCTTTTTCTCATGCGTCTCTTTGTGTAAGTGTGCGGAGTTAGTCTTTCAGAGCTTTGGTTTCTTCTATTCAGAGCTTTGTGATTCTTTGTTGGCATGGGCGCCTTTATGTGTTTGTTTATTTTGTGACGTGCTTCTTACCTCTTAAGCTGGTGGTTGTGCTTCTGGTGCTTTAGGCATGTGTCGTCTTGTTTCGTGGTAACTTTGTTCATCCGATGATTATTCTTTCTCTAACCCGTTATTTTTTTTGCTTTTTGCGAAGGTGCTTGATCGTGATCCTTTGTGTTCTAGAGATTGTTTTGTCTTATATTTTATCATTTTACCTTTTTCTGACATCTATTTGTTCTAATCAAGACATTATATGGTAAGATGAGATAAATTAGTCTTCTTTGTTGATATATTTTCAGCTCCAAACCTTTATTAAGTTGGTGTTACTATGGTATTATTCTTAATAGATTATCAAACTTTATACAATAATAGTTACGTGAAAAAGATTAGAGAGTGCACAATTATAATGTATTTGGTCAAATTGCAATAATCTAAAAAAAAAAACTTAAAATATAAAAAAAATAATATGGATGACACTTGTCGTAAAAAACCCCTGCCACTTGTCAGAAGAAGGAAAAAACCAACTTTATATATATAGATATTCCAGATGATGGAAAACACAAGTATCCTTTGGATTTGATTAGTACAGTAAAATGTTAGAAAGTAAAACTAAAACACCCAACTGAAAAAAAAACTCAAAGTATGACTAACTTTCTACCATAACCAGGATTCAGTTCAATTTCACTTGGAAGAAACTGAAACCAAGACAGTGTTATTGTATTTCACTTGCAAAGTTGCATCCTGTTTAAATTAAATTTTGGATTTGTATTATGTGTCTTGTTTAGAATAGGAATTGTGTCTGGTAATCTGTATTGGAGGAAATTGAGAACTTTACACTATGACCTCTATTATTGCTTGAGGTTGAAGACTAGCTTTTTGAATCAGAAGCATTCAACATGTAGAGTTTTTGGAGCTTATATCTGAATTTGTAAGCAAGTTCTTATAAAAGGGAATATACAAATCTGCTAAAAAGAATGACAAGTACTAATTTTATAATTTTTTTCAAAGTTGTAAACCATGCCTAAGTTTCTGGGGTTTTAAATAAAAGTTTCTCTTTTTATCTACCTTGTTAGGTCTTTTTTATGTTTTTTTTATAACACAAACTTTCATTCAAAAGGTTATAACCCAGAGTTCAATACATTAGCTTCCACAAATAAGGCTTGTTTAGCAAGGGCATGAGCATCGTTATTCTTACTACGGTGGAACCATGAAAAGGAGATACATTCAACTTCTTATGTAGTTATCTACTTGAATAGCCCAATATGATATCACAATATGTGCATTAATACTTGTGTGGACGCAGAAAATAAAACCTAAAAAATAATAAGAGTATAAAAAAATGAGTGATTTGGATAAATATACCCATTTAAGACTCACATTTGAAAATTGCCGTACCAAAATTATAATGCCAACTTGTCTACCATTTTGGCTCATAAGTGACGGTTATACCCTTCTGAGAAGCAGAAGAATCGTAGAAAGTCAGACATTGTGTCAGATGGATGATGTTTGAGTAGGTATCTATTGGCAGACGTGGGTCTTTTTGCAGGAGGTGGTACAACAAAAAATCCTTTGGATAATGCTTCGATTTTCTATTGGATTTGATGAAGAATGTGTGTATATTATTAAACAAATAATTAGAATGTTAGAGTTTGAATATTATTTATTAATCACAATTAATGACACTATTGCTTAAAATCAAATATATATATATATATATATATATATATATACATTATTGGCTGAAACATTAATTTTAAGTCCCAATGTGAAATAAATTGGTAACAATAAATAAATAATCTTATATACAGAAATCATTTAATACAAAACATTACATTCCAGTAAACAAATATATATATTAAAAAGATTTAAACATTACGTATGTTAGCATGCTACGTGCATCGTTAACGACCAATAAAAAAGTTACCATTGATAGTATTGTGTTACTGTCAATAAATAAAGTTATCATATTTTGTTAGTTGATACATAATTTGTTATCTGATACTTAATTTGTTAATCGATATATTATTTGATAGATAGTTTGTTAATTGATATATTGTTCAGTATATGTTCTCTTAGTCGATACATAATACAACAATGTATCAAATATGTAGTATATTGACTATCAATACACCATAATACATTTCTTGGACATTTATCATCTTTGTATCAAAACATGTAGTATGTTGAAGATCTCTATATCGAATAGTAATAAATTAAGATATTTTTTAAAAAATTGTAAATAAATCCCAATTAATTGTAGATTAATCTTTGATTAGTTGATTATTAATCTATTCATTACTATGCCCAAGTCCACCACACCCGTTACGCTTAACGTAGTATCAAACCGTGGCTACACATAAAAGCGTTAACATAGTTGTATATGGGCATACGTTTAAAACACTATGCTTCATAATCATAGTATTTAAAGTCTTAACAACTATGTTGTGCTATTAACGACTAACAAACTATGTATCTTCACTACATAGTTGGTTAGTCGTTAGTAATACAATGACTAATTTTCGTGTTAGCATGATACATCAAATGGTAACGGCCATTGATAATGTTAGTGGTTATTTAACTGTTCTCTGGAAGCAATAAAATATAAGTTTATGGTTAAGAAAAAATAACTATTGTATGTCTTAACATGTAAGTATAAACTTAACGACAAAACCGTAACATATATATTTAGTGGATAGATTGATAAAATACAGTAACTGAAATATATATGTAATGTTCTAAATATTTTGGTGAAAAATTTTGAGTTAATGTATGCCTTAGCTGAATAGACGTATATTTAACTGACATCCCGCAGTTGTTAACGCACATATATGACTAAGAAAATTAAATATGTATACATACGCAAATGTATGTTTTAACGGAGGAGAACAAAATTTTGGTGATTGAAAATTGAAGGTGGATTGTGATTTAAAATTTAGTTTGAAAAAATTAAAAAATTTGGTGATAAATGTAATATGTGAAGACTTACGATGAATTAGAACATAGAAAAATGAAAGAACAAAGAGAGCTAAGAGAGTGTAATTAATTTTACGAAGAGAAAAAAAGAAAAAGGCAAGAGAGTAGAATATAAGAAGAAAAAAAGGGAAAAAATAGTAAAGACACATTTCAGAAGTTAATCTTTTCACATAAAAACAAGAATCGATGGACACATAGGAATGTTTTATGGTAGCAGTCCACTAACCTGACGCACACACAGCTAGGTACTGACACATGTAGGAGCAAGCTGAGTAGTTGTATAGGGTTAAAATCGGAATGGTTTATCTAGTTAGAGACACATGGGCAGTTCACTAATTACTGTCCAATATGAGGGCACTGACACCAATTTTTGTAAAAAAATAAGAGAGAAAGAAAGACTTAAGAGGTCAGTCCAAGAAAGATTGGTAAAACAGAAATGCATAATAGGCCTGGAACTTATTATCCGAGATCCGGATTCGATCCGAGATCCGCTTCGGATCTGCTCCGAAAATAGGATATCCGGGGTGCCCGGATCCGAATCCGGATAATAAATCTTGGATCCGTACAAACCGAATCCGGATCCGGATATCTTAATTTTTAGGTCCGGATATCCGGATCCGGATCCGTATTTTTTAAATACATTAAATTTTTAAATTTTATTAATATTTATATTTGATATATTAATATTTATACATGAATTAATCTTATAATATTATATTTTAGTTTTTACAATATTATAAACATATATAAATATATTTATAAATATTTAATTTATGTATTATATTAAAAAATTAGTATTTTTTGTTAAAAAAATTATTTTTAATTATTTTGACGGATCCGGATCCGGATCCGGATATCCGCGGATAATAGAATATCGAGACGGATATCTGAAATCCGGATATCCGGAAACCACGAATCCGGATCCGGATATTAAATTCACGGATCCGACGGATCCGGATCCGGATACCCTAAATTTCCCGGATATCCGGATCCGTCCCAGGGCTAGTTAGAGATAGTCAAATCGTATGTTATCAGACTGTCTTTTTTTGGGCAACTTTATCAGACTGTCATGTTAATTATCTTGGACTGAAATCCCAAATCAAATTTTTATATAACTAGGATTTTGTTTTAAAAAGGCTTGAAATTCAAGAAAATATCGTAACAAATTCTGAAATCCAGTGTACCACTCGACTATAGCAATACAGACATATATATATATATATATATATATATATATATATATGTTATATTTGCATTACCATGTTTATATTATTTGTTAAGAAGTTATATTGTTTGTATTTTTTAATACTAAAGCCTTTGGATGAATACTCCGAGGATCTTTCATAGGAACTATAAATTTTAAACACGGGGGGAAGCATGAACGCAGATATATACTAAAAATAATGTATATGCAAAAGTGGAGTACGCAAAATAGTTGATATGTCGATTCGTGGATGGAAGAGATGAGCCCAAATCGTAATGCCATGCATGCATCCATGTGCACAATCTTTAAAATTATTTCATCCATACGGACCATATCGTACACGACTGACTTGTACATGTGTATATATATATATATATATATATATATATATATATATATTGGTAAAAATGTTAAAATGTACATGTATATATTCATTAATCAATATGGTATATGTATGATCCATATCTGAATCCAGATTTTTATCAATTTTTCTATTCAGATTTAGCATATGCTTCACGTGATCTCAACGTATATAATTCAATTTAGCTTTGGTGAAGTTCATGTAGAATAAAATGTCACAATTTTTTGAATGTGGTAGAAGATTCACTTCATTGTTTCTTTAGATGAACATTGAGCCATAAAGTTGAGGCATTTTCATATCCTGCTTAGACATCGATGTTCTCCCTTCCTTTAAATAAACTTTTGTTTGGAACAAGAATCCAGCGGTCTCACATGTGCTAAATAATAATGCAAATCAAAGCATCGGTGTATGAAATTTCGATAGAAAAATATTGCAATACTCCATCAATATGGTGAATGGAAACCTGTAAACATCACCATTCTCGGAATAATGACGATAACTATTGCCCGGATTTAAGACTTTAACCGCTTCCGCCTTAAGAAAAAACCCATTTGAATGGTTGATTTAGACATTTCCAAACATCTCATGCTTATCACAAATACCCAAATCACAATTTGAATTCAAATCCAAGTTCTGTAGTACGCATTATGAAGCTATATAGTAGGATATATATATGTGTGTATATATTGTGTGGGAACTTCTGAAAGAATAATTTAGTCCTCTCTATTTTATTTGACATTTTTTTCTTACTAAACAAAGTACCACTTTTAGAATGAGTTTTAATATTATACATAAATTAAGTTTAATATTAATTACAAAATATATTAATTTATAAATAATTTATTTATATCAAACGCTATTAATTAAGTAGGTGTAATTATTAAAACATAAATTTATTTCAGTTATGAAATAGTTTGTGTAAGAAATATTAAAATGACACACTTCATAAAACAAATATAATATCTGATTATTTATTTTTGAAAACAATACTTCTCTTTAACAGCTAATTAATCACCAAATTAAACTTTCACGTTTGCCACAAATTAATTTAATCTATTAAGTACTAACTTAATGGCAACGAACGGTGCACCAAATTAATTAATATATTAAAGACATTATTTCGTGCGTTTAAACATGCTTAGAACAATATTTTAAATTGTGTAAAGCTACTAATGGAAGACCAAAACCAACATTTCAGGTCTAGGTAACCTAAGGAACGAAAAAGAATAATGTATTTTCTACTATTCTTAATTTTTTTACTATTTATAACAAATAGTTTTTTCTTTTCATTTCTTTTCGTTCCTTTTATTCTAAAAGAATATATAACAAATTTGTTCTTCACTAAAATTTATAAGAATAATATTTTTTTTCATTTTTATAATTTTATTCCTCTCCATTTTTTTCTTTCTCATTCCTAATGTTTCTACAATGGTCACCGGTTAGACGAATCGTCTCTTGTTTAATATGCTATCTTCGAGCCAGAATAAAATATCCCACTAAGCGAGCTCACGATAATATATGTGGAAGATATTGGTTAAGGTTTAAAGGCTTCTACACCCAAATCTAAGGTACGAACCCTAAACTATGCAATTTCTTGCAAATTACAAAAAATCCATGTTTCAAGTCTCGGAGATAGTGGTTTATTAATGCAGATTACAGAAGAAAGGTTTACAAAGAATCTTCAACATGGTGCAAGAAAATATGGTCAGAAATGGATCTTCATATGACGGTTCAGATAATTCATTTAGGCGTAGATCTTCATAAGGTAGATAGTATTGTCGTTTGTCGAATTGTCTATGTAATTTTTTCTCATAAATATAATATCATAATAAATCAGCGTTATATGTAATTTTTTCTCATAAATATAATATCATAATAAATCAGCATTAAAAAGAGAGATGAAAATATACAAAAAAACTAACATTTAAATACTAACTGTAAATACTATGTTTATTTAGACATGCGAGTGGTGCATTCGTACAAAAACGTTAGTTCTTAATTTATTTTTCTAAATATGTTAAATGTGTATATACAAAATTTGAAATATCTTATGATATTATCACTATTTTATCTTTGTAGGTAGGACTTGACAAATAAACCGAACCCGATCAGATAAAAATGAATCCGAACTGATTTGATTCCGACATAAATACCAAATGAATCTTGTTTTATGGTATTTCGGTTTATGGGTATTATCCGAACCGAATCCGAACCTAAATGGATACCCAATAGAACCCGAAACATTCAAAATCCCCAAAGAAAACTTTTACCAAACATGATCTCAATTCCTAATATGCATCTAAAATACACAAAGATATTATTGAACATCTAAAATAATTATCTATTCCATGAAGATTGATGGTTGAAGGTGACAGTTAAAGCTTGAAGTTTTAGATTTTAGTTTTGTTTTTATTGAATAATGTTTCTCATTTTATGAGAACTTGGTTTTCGTTTTATGCTTTTCTTTATTTGTTTTTGTCTATCAATAACTATGTTTACCTTTTGTTTGATTTTGAATGATCACGTTTGATGTTCCTTTTTTTTTATTAAATTGATTTTACTTATGTTTTGGTTATAAAATAGGTATAAATCATATCTTATATATTAAAACAGAAGGCACAACATTGATTCATGTGTGATTTTTTTTAAAAATTGACCTAATAGACATATTACTAGAAAATCATGTTACTTTTAATCTCTAATCTTATCATTATTATAGGTCTAACTAACTCACTTTCTAGATTATAGGAACTAAATAATATGTTTATAACACAATATTGCTACAATATAGGAACTAAATAACTATCAATCCTTTCCAATAAAAAAAAGTGATCTGAAAACTCTCTTATCAATTTTTACTTCCATATCATGTACCATCGTATTTGAAAGAGACTGCAAGGAGAAAAAATATTTCTCGAGACTTCTACACCTAATCAGGTACATTTTTAAAACTAAACTGATTTCACATTGATTTGTCTTTTGTATATAGTTCATTTTGTGAAATGTTTGATTATCATTAGAGATGATAATATTTTAATATTTTCTAAATTCTATTTCTATTTATTTATTCAATAATGAAATACTAATCCAACAAACAAAAAAATATATAAGAAGAAATTAACACATGTGAAAGTTTGAAACAATCTATTTGATGGAGAACAAGTATACTCTAATATTATTATGTTTGAACAACCTTAATATACTCGACAATATAAATCTATGAAGCTAAAAGTTTAATTTTTTAATAACTTGTGAAAGTTTCAAACAACCAATTCAATAAAAAAATACACGTTAAAATTATTATGTTTTAAAAAGTGTTAGAAACACCTCATTTACATTATAATATATACCAATCTAGAATTGAAAACAAAATGTTTATATAAAAATAAATGAAAACAAACATTCGCGCGGTTGCGCGGATCGAGATCTAGTATATTGTTAAAACTGAAGTACTTTTTGGTATTGTTTGGAAACATAGATAACAATATAAATGAGAATTGTTTGGAAACATGGATAGTAGTATAAAAAAGAAATATAATGTCATTTTAGTAATTTCATTAATATAATTACATTAATTATCTTTCAATACTTCACTCAGTTTAAAAATTTCATTAATTATACTCCATCTGTTTCATAATAAGTGTCATTTTAATTTTTTTTCTTGTTACAAAAATAGTGTCACTTTACAATTCCAATACAAATTATACTTACTTTCAGCTGAAAATTAATTGAAAACTGCATTGATTTTATAAATAATTTTATTTATCTCAAATACTATTGGTCATATAAGTATAATTAATAACAACTTACATATATTTCTGCAACTTTCTTAATTTGTGTGAAAAATGTCAAAGTGACACTTATTTAGAAATGGAGGGAGTATTACCATAGTAATACATCACATGATTAATTATATTGGCATAATAATAATAGTGCAGATTTTTATTTATTAGTTAATCAACATTAACTTTGTGCCAATTATAAAATTAAAATATAAAATAATTGTGTTTTACATATGGTTAAACGTTCGGTTTAGTTTGTTTTTTAAATTTTAGTTCCAATCGATGAAAAATTTCGTAGCCAAAAACATTATTCAAATACATGTTTTTGTGAATAAAATAATAACTTAAATAAAAAATGTATTACATTTATTGTCACTTAATTTTTCACTTCATATAGTTATTTTACTAAATAAAAAATTCTTCCTATTTCACTTAATTTAGCCAAACATATATTTTATTAGTTTATAAAATTAGTTAGGCATTGATATTGGCTATCTATTTAGGTACGAGTTGTTCTTTTCGAGTATCGTTTCTTTTGTTTTGAAATTATGTTCCGCTTGAATATTATAAATTTATGTGTGGATTTTGAGTTGAGTTCTTCTGGGTATGGATGAGTTCGGTTCTGATGTATAGAAACCTAAAAATAGATAATTAACAAATTTATCTAAAACGAGTTCGGATATTGGTACAAAAAATAACCATATTACCCTATTCGGTCCAGATCTTTTAAAGACAATTAGTATTACCACCCATGTTAAATATATAACACTATGATAGACCATGGATTTTACCTATTATTGGTCATGGTTTATAAGTGTTTTAAGATACATTTACTACTATATAGAGTCTATTTAGAGTATTTACAAGTCCAAGTACTATTTGCAAGGAAATGATGTCTTTGGAGCTATTTAGAGATCTTTTGAGCTTCGCTGGAAGCAAGAGATGGTCGACGGTCGCAACTCAGTATCGACCGACAGTTACCACCAAATATCGATCGATGTTGGGTCCCTCGTATCGATCGATTATGAAGCCATCCGAGAATTAGTGTCAAATCAGAAGATTTCAAGTTTCACAAAAGTCTTAATAATTATATCATTAGTCTCTGGCCGCCTGTTAGGCTATTTATTAGGGTTTTGTATCATTTTAGAGTCAGATTAGCCTAGAGACCTTTTTAGACCTAGTTTGGAGGAGGCAAGAAGCCACCATTGAAAGATGAGAACTTAGGATTGGAGAGATAGACCATCTACTGCAAAACAGAGAAGATCTTGAACTCTCTTGCTTTCATTATTTCTGTTAGTTTTACTATTTATTTTATCTAAGTATTATTCAGACCATCAAAACTATGTGTTTCATGAATATGTCTGAGTAGTCCTTACTGTTAGATTTAGGTTTCTCAAATGGGTTGATAAATGTAATACTGATACAACAATTGTTAGGATGTTTGGAAATATAGTTCATTCATCTAGTTGTGCTTAAAGCTAAGTTTAGGATTGATCACCCTTTAAACTTAGATCTTAGGATTAATTGGGATCAAGCCATTGCTTGACTCAGTACCTGAAAATAACTATAATGATCTAACTGACTAGATACAGACGAAAGTTGGTCTAGTGAGTTAGAGAATACAAATTAAACATGTCCGTAAAGCTTTCTGGAAGAAGTAATAGCCCTGTCAATCGATATTTTGAAAGGTGTATCGATCGATATTCACAAAGAAATATCGATCGACACTTTCACGTGATTAAAATACGAGAGTTGAGATCCGAGATCCAGATTAGATAATCAAACAAATTATACCTTGGTTTGAATTCAAGAACAATTAATATTAATAAACTCCTAAATTTCCCAAATTAAGTTTTACTTATCATACCTGAGAATATACCAGAATCTAGCTACTTCAACCAACTGTTAACAAACTCAAAACAATCAATCGAGCAATAAACTTGCTCACCAATCCATTTACTATTTTTTTAAAACCTATAAACCATTCTATCTAGATTTATTCAATACCATAATCTATTGTGTAATCCTAGAGTCTCTGTGGATTTGATCCCTACGTACTACATCCGAACCTCTTATTTGAGAGAGTAATTCACTTCTTAGAGTAATTTGAGTGATATCAAATTTGGCGCCGTTGCCGGGGACTCTTTCTTATTACCATTAGATTAAGTTTAGAATATAGTCTAGATTTTGTTACTGAATCTGCTTAAGTTTTTCCTCTTTCGCTGCTGACACAGGTACTTAAGATGGAGGACATGAATTTCGGCCCGAAATCGATCGACGCCAACAACATCGAGCGATGGGTCGACACAAAAATCGATCGACGCTCAGACAAAAACATCGAGCGACAGGTCGACCGAAAAGTCGATCGACACTCTGCTACCAATATCGATTGACGCCATCCTGCCAGAAGAAAGTAAGTATGTTCTTACCTGTTTCAATAATGAAAAAGTAGTTCTAGGGGATCAAAAAGGTCGAGTATGCAATGCATCAAACCAAATTAATTATAGACATAGGGCTCCAATTCCTATTGGAGTAGCTGTTGTTTTGAATGCTGGACCGGAGCATCACCAAACGCTTGGAGATTGTGACAGACCTGATCGGTTCTACACTAACAGGCCTGCAATCCATCCTCCAGCAATTCAAAGAAAAGATTTTTAACTAAAACCCAAATATTTCTCTCTAGTAAGTCAGCACCCCTTTCATGGTCTTCCTCATGAAAAACCCATAGACCATATCGAACCACTTGAGGACTTCGTGTCTAACATCAAGGTGCATGGTGTCTCTGAAGACTACCTATTTTGCAAACTCTTCCCGCACTCCCTTGCTGGAGATGCGACGCACTGGCTGAAACAATTGCAACCAGGATCTTTGACTTGCTGGAATGATATCAAAAGCGTCTTCCTCAACAACTTCTTCGATGATGCACGAGCCGAGGAATTTAGGAAAAAGATTTATAATTTTTCTCAAGGCACTACTGAAACTTTTAAGGCTTCTTGGTTGAGATTCAGAGCCTATCAGCGAGACTGCCCACACCATGGTTTTCCCGAAATCCAGCTACATAATATTTTCTTCAGAGGTCTCGTCTGGACATACCAAGCGTCTTTGGACGCTGCGAGTCAAGGGAACTTCAAAACCAAGACACCTGAAGAAGCTACGAGGCTCATTGAAAATGTGGCGTCTAGCACTAGTACCAAGAAGACTGATCTCGAGAGAAGGAAGATGGCCGAGAATTCGACTGGAGATCGGATATCTGAGGTGAAAGAAACGTCAGATTCAGTTCATGCTTTTGTGATTGGAGATGAGCAAGTTCGGTTTACCGATGAGAGTCAGACCTTTTTACGTGAAGGAGATGAAGAAAAGCATGTAGACCTCATCGATTAAACTGGCTTTCGCAAACAAAGACTTTCCGATCAGCAGCGAAACATGAGCTCCACAAGGACCTACAAGGCAGAATAGACTCATAAGAGCAAGCTGGAATCTATGAAGGGATAAGTTCTAAAAGGCCAACAGAAAATGAGTGCGCTTCTCGATGAAAGATTGGATTCCGTATATTCTGATTTACATGATAATTTTGAAACTTTGAGTAACCATGTCAAGAAATTGGATAGCCAAGTTGCGCATAACGCTGGGCTTGTTAGAAGAGATGAAGGATTCCTTCCTGGAAAAACTGACACCAACCCGAGACGCCAAGTTTGTGCTGTGTTACTAAGAAGCGAAAAACGCCTTTCCCCGAGCACTGTAGAAATCACTTCTGCAAAAAAAACCCCTGAAGCTGAAAAGGCAACGATTAACCTCGATGAAGAAGAGGAGGAGTCAGAAGAAGATGTGAAAATCGACCGACAAGAACGGAATAATGTCGATCGACCGACTACGGTAAATATCGATCGACAAGAAGGGAATAATGTCGATCGACACTCTACTCCTGCCACGCCGGCAGTTGAGAGAGTGTATAGGAATTTGCCACCCTTTCCTCCTAACAAGACGCAAACTAAGCGAGAATTAGTTAAAGCGATCTGCAAGAAAGCATTCGATAAAATCACGTTGGAAATGCCACTAAGTGATGCCATAAAAGTGGCACCTTCGATTAAGAAATATGTAAAAGACATGGTATCCAACGGCTTCCCAGCTGCTGAACATAACGTCATGATGGTTTCAGAGGAAGTAATAGCAATAAACCAAGGCAAAACCCCGATCAAGAGACCTGATACGGGCAGTTTTGTTCTAGATTGCAACATACAAGACAAGAGTTTTCCTCGATCCCTTTGTGACCTAGGATCCAGTGTGAATCTTATGCCACACTCTGTCGCGATATCCCTAGGTTACGACGAGTTTAAACCCACCAAAATAACTTTGGTTCTTGCCGGTAGATCCGTTAGAGTACCTGAGGGAGTACTAGATGACATTCCGATAAGAATTAATGACTGTCACGTACCAACGGATTTCGTTGTGTTGAAATACCAGAATGAACCAAAAGATCCTCTCATCTTAGGTAGACCATTTCTAGCTACCGCTGGTGCAATCATCGACGTCAAGGAAGGTCGAATATGTTTAAACATTGGAAACATTCCAATGACCTTCGATATGGAAAAACTGATAAAACGACCTTTAATCGATTAACAAACCTCTTACGCGGACGATATCTCTGAGTTGGTTGAAGAATCCTTCATAGACTTATGCTCAAATGACCCCCTGGAAAAAGTGCTCACATCTACCGAAGAGGAAACATTTAGCATCGACATCAGAGCTGATGAATATGCACGATTAATAGACGCAAGTGTAGAAATAGCAAATATCGATGACATGGAGGAGGACGATTCGGAAATCAACGTCAATCGATATTTAAAGGCCGCCTTCTGTCGACAACCATCCCCTCTAGAAAATTGGGATCCCGAAAAAGCACCAAAATTGAGTTAAAGCAATTGCCCGCCGGACTCAAGTATGCCTTTCTCTACAATAATTCTTACCCCGTAATCATAAATGCTAACCTAACCAATTGAGAACTTGTGTTGTTATTGAATAAACTGCCAAATATAGGAAAGCCCTCGGATACTCTCTAGAGGATATTCCTGGTATCTCTCCAGATCTTTGCATGCACCGAATTCACTTAGAAGACGATTCCAAATCGTCAGTGGAATATCAAAGAAGGCTAAACCCAAAATTGAAAGAAGTTGTTAAGAAGGAAATTATCAAACTTCTAGATGCTGGAATCATCTACCCAATTTCGGATAGCAACTGGGTGTGCCCCGTGCATGTTGTACGTAAGAAAGACGGAATTACAGTGGTTAAGAATGATAAAAACGAACTCATTCCTACGCGAACTGTCACTGGACATCGAATGTGTATCGATTATAGGAACCAAAACGCTGCCACCAGAAAAGATCACTTTCCCTTACCCTTCATTGATCAAATGTTGGAAAGATTGGCAAATCACCAATACTACTGTTTTCTTGACGGATACTCTGGATTTTTCCAATTCCCTATATATCCTGGCGATCAAGAAAAGACCACCTTTACATGCCCTTACGAAACATTCGCATACCGCAGAATGCCATTCGGTCTTTATAATGCCCCTGCCACCTTCCAACGATGCATGATGTCGATCTTTACTGATATGACAGAAGATTTCATGGAAGTATTTATGGACGATTTCTCAGTATATGGATCCAATTTCAAAAAATGTCTCGATAATCTATGTAAAGTTTTGGCAAGATGCGAAGAAAAGAATCTCGTTCTAAATTGGAAAAAATGGCACTTTATGGTTAACGATGGAATCGTCCTAGAACATAAAGTTTCTGCTGCTGGTATAGAAGTAGATCGGGCAAAAATTGAGGTAATGATCGGCGTGCCAGCACCCACAAACGTCAAAGATGTGAGAAGTTTTCTCGGACATGCCAGATTTTACAGGAGGTTCATACAAGATTTTAGCAAAATCGCTAGACCTCTCACCTCCCTCCTCTGTAAAGAAGTTAAATTCGACTTCATACCAGAGTTCGTAAAATCATTTGAGGAAATAAAGAAAGCCTTGATAACCGCCCCCATCATGCAAGCACCTGATTGGAATCTTCCTTTCGAAATCATGTGCGATGCGAGCGATTTCGCTGTAGGAGCAGTTCTAGGCCAAAGGAAAGGCAAAAAGCTGCATACAGTTTATTATGCCAGTCGAACTCTCGACGAAGCATAAAGAAATTACACAACAACAGAAAAATAACTGCTAGCCGTGGTTTATGCACTCAAAAAATTCCGTCAATACCTGGTCGATTCGCGAGTCATCGTCCACACTGACCACGCTGCAATTAAATACTTGATGCAAAAGAAAGACGCAAAACCACGACTCCTGTGATGGATCCTTCTACTTCAAGAATTCGACATCGAGATCAAAGATAAAAGAGGAGTAGAAAACGGAGTTGCAAATCATCTTTCCCGGATAAGAATAGAAGACGACGTCCCTATCGATTACTTCTTACCAACTGAAAACGTTTACCAAACAGAATCGTTCATCGGGAATGTATGTCTCACTTCAGAGGATCTATCGATCGATAAAAATGATCCAATCTCGATCGATTACGACAATACCAGGTCGATCGACGATGACGACAATATGTCGATCGACACTTCAAATATTCTGAGCGAAGATACTAATCCTAAAATCCTCACCTTTGATATAAAAGTTAACGTAGCGCACAACAAGCTGTACCCTGACCGTGATTCCACCGTGGATGAAAGTCTGCATCAAGGAGTGCTTATAGTCGGACAAGGTTCAAAGGACAGACCTTGGTACGCTGATATAGTAAACTATTTAGCTGCCGACATTGAACCCGAAGAGTTGAGAGGGTACACAAGAAAGAAAATTTTAAGAGAAGTTAGGAGATATCACTGGGACGAACCATATCTCTACAAACACTGCTCTGACGGGATGTATTGACGCTGCGTTGCCGATACTGAAATACACGATATTTTATTCCAATACCATGGATCCGATTATGCTAGGCATTTTGCAACCTTTAAAACAGTATCAAAAATTCTTCAAGCAGGATTCTGGTGGCCAACCATGTTCCGCGATGCTCATGCATTCATAGCACAATGCGACAGATGCCAACGAAGGGGAAAAATCATTAAAAGACAGGAAATGGAACAGAAATCTATTCAAGAGGTAAAAGTCTTTGACTGTTGGGGAATAGATTTCATGGGACCTTTCCCTTCTTCGTACGGAAATAAATACATCCTAGTCGTTGTTTACTATGTGTCAAAGTGGGTCGAAGCGGTAGCTTCCCCAACAAATGACACATCTGTAGTCATTAAGCTTTTCAAAAGCATTATCTTCCCGAGATTCGGAACACCCCGAATAGTCATAAGTGACGGTGGTTCCCATTTCATCAACAAAGTTTTTGAAGGACTACTCCGTAAGAACGGAGTACACCATAGAGTTGCTACACCCTACCACCTGCAGACGAGTGGGCAGGTAGAAGTCTTAAATCGACAGATCAAAAAAATCTTAGAAAAGACCGTGGGCACATCTAGAAAAGATTGTTCTAGAAAATTGGACAATGCACTCTAGGTCTACCGGACTGCCTTCAAAACCCCTTTAGGAACGACCCCATTTCACCTGCTATATGGAAAATCATGTCACTTACCAGTTGAGCTGGAACACAAAGCAGCCTGGGCCATTAAATTATTAAATTTCGACATCAAGCCAGCTGCCGAAAGAAGGCTCATACAGCTTAACGAACTGGACGAGATTAGACATTTAGCCTATGAGAGTTCAAATATATACAAAGAGAAAACGAAAGCGTATCATGATAAAAAGATCATTTCCAGACACTTCGAACCAAATGATCAAGTACTACTGTATAACTCTCGGCTAACGCTGTTTATCGGAAAACTCCGATCTCGTTGGTCTGGTCCTTTTACTGTTGTGAATGCCAATCCTTATGGAGCCATTACGCTTACAAATAATAAAAGAGACGAATTCACGGTAAATGGCCAACGAGTAAAGCATTATTGGGCTAAACCGCCAAATATCAAGCCCATAAACTTAGGCCCCCTTCCCGATAATTAGAAAATTTGAATATCGAGTCAAGCTAAGGACTTAAAATAAGCGCTGAATGGGAGGCAACCCATTATTTTTAATTTTAGAATTTTTAGAATTTTAAGGATATAAAAAAAAATAAATAAACACACAAAATTATCGGAAAACAAAGCCTCCGTCGATCGACAACGACAGCTCGTCATCGATCGACATCGAATGGACAGACACGGGCTCACTTAAGTCTACACTTAAGTCGACATTCAATAGAATATCGAGATGTCGCTGTTCGAGCAGGAGGAGTGTGTGAGCCAGCTCATCGTCAGCAGCAGGACCATCCCGCCAGCGCAGAGGCACCTCCAGCGACGAGACCACTGATGAGGACTAGTCCTCATATCTCTATCCCTATCTACTTATGATTTCCTTTTATTTTCGAACACTTAGGATTTACTTTCAAACTTATTATTTTTTGTTATGACTTGAGTTTATTGATTTTGCTAATCTTGCATGTGTTTGGATTGTCTAACAGAGCTAACCTAGCTGACTGATGCTAATTCTATGATGAGTTAGACACATGTATACGTTGCAGCTAGCACAGACGTTTTCTGTCACTGCGTTGTCGATCAATATCGAGACGGTTACGTCGATCGACATAGATGCAATGATATCGATCAATTATGCGGTGTACATATCGATCGATCCTCGAGACAGAGGGTAACACATTCTTTTCTCTTGTCTAACATCTAAACAATATTTATTATTTTCTAACCAACCAATCTTAGACTGATTATCACTGGGGACAATGAGATTTAAGTCTGGGGGGAGGTTTACTGATATTTATTTATTTATTAGTCTTATTAAAATGTTTTCAAAATTAAGTTATTATTAAGTCAAGAAGGGGATTATGAACTTATAGTTTTTGCTAGATACCTAACCACTTTTTAGCACTATTCTAGACTTACTGATTACAGATAATACTGAATATACTAAAGGGGAACAACCTGTCAACTATCCACTCTTGCTGAGATTGTTTTGAAGGAACCAAAGCTGACCTCCAACACTAAACTTGACACAACTGCTTGTTTTGGGGCTTGGAATACATGAGATCAGATTCTTCAAACAAGTCCGGAAGGTAAATCCTTGTGTATATAGATTTATCACCCTTTCTCTCTCTATTTTCGAAATATAGACCAATATATATATATATATATATATATATATATATATATTTATAATATACATATAGAGATTTATTAGGAAGGAATTCGAACAGAACTTGGTGGCTACAACCATTAAGGCTTGCTTCATAAGAATTTCATAGGTAAAGGATTAGAACATGACTTGGTGGCTACAACCAGTAAGGCTTACTTCACAAATAATCCTAGGATATAGGTCAAAAAGAATTGAACAGGACTTGGTGGCAACCACCATTAAGGCTTGATTCATGGAAGCATGTCCAATCTTGGTCAATGATCTTGCATATAAGCAGATTTTGACCAAGAGAGGATATGAACTAATGTTTACCTGCAGGTCCAGATACTTGTTTGAGAACCCTTGCATCCTGTGATCGATATTCCCAAGGTAAAGCCTTCACTTTTATTTATGCTAAGAAATGAGGTTGGTATAGGGGAATGAAAGACAAGATTTGCTAAGTTGTTGGCTAGATGAACTTGGTTGCTAAGCTAGGATATGGTATAATGTGCTTTTGTGATTATGATTTCTTAGATGTGGATTGCAATATTGTAGAGGTGATGATTCTAAGTTTTAAATCATGTGAGTCCCTGCTATTTTTAAACCTCTTTCAGAGAGACTGCCTGTTTGTTTTGCTTGAGGACAAGCAAAAGGGTAAGTCTGAGGGAGTTGATAGACCATGAATTTTACCTATTATTGACCATGGTTTATAAATGTTTTAAAATACATTTACAACTATATAGAGTCTATTTAGAGTATTTACAGGTCCATGTACTATTTGCAAGGAAATGATGTCTTTGGAGCTATTTGGAGATATTTTGAGCTTCGCTGGAAGCAAGAGATGGTCGACGGTGGCAACTTAGTATCGACCGACAGTTACCACCAAATATTGATCGATGTTGGATCCCTCGTATCGATCGATTATGAAGCCATCTGTTGGGGTCGAAAACGGTTACGACGAAATTAACGTCCAAATCCCAGCAGAATACAAGTATGTCTTTCCGCAACAAATCATGCTCGATCAAGAAAACGTTGCAACGTATGTTCCCAAGATAAAGCTTCGTTTGAATTCTATTTAGATCAAACATAAGCCATCGGAAACATACCCAGACCAGCTACAGATAGGTCCGAGTATGACGACTAGAACACGGACGAACCAAGCTTGGTCATTACGCAACTACCGCACATGCACGCTGTCCGGTCGCTATGTAGCGACCGAGCTCGAGCCAAGCTCGGTCGCAACGTAGCGACCGAGCGTCCATTCCACTCCGTCGCTACGTAGCGATCGAGCTCTTCCAAAACATCGATACGACATTAGTCCATGCATTCTCGTATACCCTTCGATGCTATCTCCCGAAGACCGTAGCAAACCCATTTCATGTTTCCCGCCATTCTAAGTCATCGATCAAACTTTACGGTAAAACCGCGGAAAGTTCGTTCTTTATCGAAAGAAGCCGTAATAAACGCTTCGAGTCAGAAGACGGCCCAAAGGGACCTAAGACATGACTAGAGGCCCAACTTAAGATTTCTTAACCAACAGCCCGTAAGCCGCATGATGGTTTACGCTTGGTTCGCAAGGAAAGATAAATGTCAAGTTTCCGCGGATAAATACAAAATTTTGAAGATAATTACGAAGATCGGGAAAAATGGAATATCTCCATTTTTATGCTATGACGGCTTAAGGGCAGAAGAGGAAAAGCGTAAGCCGACCTAGGAGCCAGTATATAAGGAGTCCTAGGCGAGAGGCATGGAGAGGAACTTTTTTCGGAGCAAACTTAGCACTTAGAGCGATTTAGGCATATTTCCGTTTTTGTTATTTTGAGCTGCGACTCAATTAGGTTTAGCCGTCTTAGGGTTGCTAGAACTAGGAATCTCACCGACAGCTCTCGAGCCCAGGCTTATACCTTGTTGTAACACTCAAACACGGATTCAGAATAAGATCTATTTTGCTCTCTTTTTACGATTTTTGTACTTTGTCGTTGATATCTCGTGTTCTGATTGCTTAGCGTGTGGTATTAACAGATCTCTGGGACCTCTGGGAAATTAGGATTTTCCTAGTTTCCTAATTTAAACGGAAATCGACAGTGCGAATTTCGGTTCCCACACCATCCGAGAATTAATGACAAATCAGAAGATTTCAAGTTTCACAAAAGTCTTAATAATTACATCATTAGTCCATGGCCGTCTGTTAGGCTATTTATTAGGGTTTTGTATCATTTTAGAGGCATATTAGTCTAGAGACCTTTTTAGACGTAGTTTGGAGGAGGCAAGAAGCCACCATTGAAAGAGGAGAGCTTAGGATTGGAGAGATAGACCATCTACTGCAAAACAGAGAAGATCTTGAACTCCCTTGCTTTCATTATTTCTGTTACTTTTACTATTTATTTTATCTAAGTATTATTCAGACTATCATAACTATGTGTTTCATGAATATGTCTAAGTAGTCCTTACTGTTAGATTTAGGTTTCTCAAATGGGTTGATAAATGTAATACTGACACAACAATTGTTAGGATGTTTAGAAATATAGTTCATTCGCTTAGTTGTTCTTAAAGCTAAGTTTAGGATTGATCACCCTTTAAACTTAGATCTTAGGATTAATTGGGATCAAGTCATTGCTTGACTCAATACCTGAAAATAACTTGAATGATCTAACTGACTAGATACAGACGAGAGTTGGTCTAGTGAGTTAGAGAATACAAATCCAACCTGTCCGTAAAGCTTTCTGGAAGAAGTATCGATCAGCGCAGTGATAGCCCTGTCGATCGATATTTTGAAAGGTGTATCGATCGATATCCACAAAAAAATATCGATCGACACTTTCCCGTGATTAAAATACGAGAGTTGAGATCCGAGATCCAGATTAGATAATCAAACAGATTGTACCTTAGTTTGAATTAAAGAACAATTAATATTAATAAACTCCTAAATTTCTCAAATTAAGTTTTACTTATCATACCTGAGAATATACCTGAATCTAGCTACTTCAACCAACTGTTAACAACCTCAAAACAATCAATCGAGCAATAAACTTGCTCACCAATCCATTTACTGTTTTTTAAAACGTATAAACCATTCAATCTAGATTTATTTCAAGACCATAATCTATTGTGTAATCCTAGAGTCTCTGTGGATTTGATCCCTAAGTACTACATCCGAACCTCTTATTTGAGAGAGTAATTCACTCCTTAGGGTAATTTGAGTGATATCACACTAGTTATATAAAACAAATATCAATATATGAAAATGTAAAAACAAATATCCGCGCGGGTGTGCGGATCAATTTCTAGTGTATTTTAAAAGTGAATAACCAATTTTACTTATGTTTTGGTTACAAAATAGATATAAATCATGTACTTTTAAACTGAAGAGCCGATTGAGATCCGAATCCGAAAGTACATCGGGTTGTACCGGTTCTTTGAAGATTTACTAACACCTATCCGAACCCGATAGAATCTGAACTGGTCCCGAACCAGACTTTCATATAACCCGAATAAGGCTGATTTTGATAAACCAAAAAAAAACGAAATCCGATTTGACAAAATCGAAACCCGATTGGAATCCCGAATGCCCATGCCTATTTGTACGTCTCCTATTTAATAGATAAAGCTTCTCTTTCTCTCTTTAGATCAGACTTAGTTTGCATTCTTTGCCAGTTCTAATGGTTACTGAAGTTGTGTTCCTCCTCTATTTATATTTCGTTTTTCGTTTTACTATGTTTTTTCATTATTTTTCTCAGATTAAACAATAGCTTCTCTGTGGTAGATTGCTTTTTTCTTTAGTGTTTCGGCTTTCTATCCGCTTGTTAATTGATGGATGGTGACTTATAAACTCTTCCTTTAAAGTTGTTTGAGCTTGATGCATGTGGCTTGTAATGGTATGGTATTGTTTTGGTTTTTCAGATCCGACGGCCCAAGATTGATTTTGTCTTTTGGGTTTTGTCGTATTGTCCACTCTCGCATTATCTTGCTCGGTGGATCTTGGTTGTGCTAGTGGTGGGTGTCAATCCTTCGGTCTGTTTATCCTGTTCGTGGAAGTTCTACTTTGGAACATGTGTTGTACCGAGGAGAGCTTTCTCAGTTTCTCCTCTTTGTCGTCTTTTCGACCTTGATTCCTCCACAGTCAATATTTCTTCTCTCTGTGGTTGTCAGTACGAACTTGTGTTACTATTATATTTTGAAATATTTACGCCCACAGACACAATTCGTGTTATGAATTACACTCTAATGCACTTTGGTTTTAGTGGACACTTTCTCTTAGTGAAATGTCAAGCTTAACCCTCATCTCTATCGAAAGTGGGTTTCATGAATTGTCTAACCAGAAAAATTGGTTTTCATAACTAGTAAACCACTAACTAAAGAGAGACCGAACAAACATAGAAACAATAAAACAAATAATATATTTTCAGATATTTTTTATTTGAATTTTGAAAGAGTTGATCTCTTTACTCTTTCTCATTTTGTAGATTCCAAGAGACAAACCCTAGTTTTCTCTTTTCCCCGACTTTTTGTGGATCTAGAAACTCAAACCTTCGCCAAACCCTAATCAAGTTTCTAAAAATCAGATCTTCTCCGGCGATAGTCGATTTCGTCATTAACCACCGCCAGCCACCGTTGATTGAGAGAAACCCGTCATGGAAGGTGAGTTCCGTCTCCCCGAAAGGCTTTTTGCAACAGATAAATTCTCGAAGCTCAGTCCCGTGGAAACGATGGCGGTGGCGGTGGAGGGCGTGGTGGAAGAAGCGGTGGATACCACAGTGGAGGCGGTGGTGGTTGTGGTTACGATGGTGGAAGACGTGAGTATGGATACAATGGTGGCGGTTGGTGGAGGTGGCTGCCGAATCTTCATCCACAAAACCTTGAACATAAGACCTCATCCACAAGATCTTCATCCACAAAACCTTATTCATGTGTTCACATTTTCCAATGTCCATATTTTTACCATCCACAATGTGTATGTTCATATCTAACTCGTCCACAACTTTTCGTGTCCACAAACACTTGACATGCAAGGTGCAATTTCTGATTCAAAATCGAACCATTTTAGCTTTGTTCTGTTTAAAAGGATATATCTCAACTTTCGTCTCTTTGTTCTAAAATTAGCAGAGAACAGAGAATAATAGTTTATTCTCTGTCAACTGTTCACCGTAACCACAACCATTACGTCCATACATATCTATCCATAAGTATATGTTAAGTGTCCACGTTTCTTGCGTCCACATTCTTTCTGTCCATAAATCTTTTATTGATTGTGCTCGATGACTTTTCAGATTTACTTAACTTTTATACTATATTTATGTACATATAACAAGTAAAAAGATAATTAAGCAGATTTTAGTTTGCTTGTCCATAATTCTTGTTTCTACAACTCATTTGTAATTTACGTGTTCACAATTCATGAATCCACTTTTTTTTTTCTTTCCACAATATATATGTCCATATTTCATTTGTCCCACAAATGCTTAATCCAAAAAACTGAGTTTACAACTACTTTTACTTTTTAGCTTCTTTCATTTATTCCAATCAGAAGGGATATATGGTTTGGTTCCTTAAAAGAAACATCCTCTTCCCATTCACGCTGGTTAACAAGTTAAGGGCTTTTTTGTCCACCACAAAAACACATGTCCCAACAATGTGTGTCATATCCACTATGTGTCTTTGAGCGTAAACAAAAGACACAAAGTGTCTCTGAGTGTAAACGTCTCTTATATTTTTCGGTATCCGTAAAATATTTGCTTTTTTATTTAGACGGTTTCTTCAGAATTTGTTGGTCATTGAGACTACTATTACGGTCTTTTTAGTAAGACATTTCTGGGACAAGGTTTACATAATTAAGTGATGTTTGTTGGAGAGCTTTAGTTTAAGCAGTGTTTTTAAAACCGGACCGACTCGATGATTGGACCGGATTCGACCATGAACCGGTTATATAGCCGGGTTGGTCTAGTAATTGGTTCGACCATGAACCGACCACATAGCCAGATTATATTTCAAAGTTATTAAACCAATAAAAACCACTAAAACTATCAAAAATCTATAAACCATCAATATAAACTAGAAACTAATTTATATTTATAATATTTTATGTTCAAAATTGATTTATATTTTAACTATGCATCATGTTTACTAATATTACTTTTATATTTACATACTTAAAAAATATTAAACTATATTATTGAACCAGATTTGATTCGGTCGAACCATATTGAACCGTGACCCAAAATATTTCCGGTTCAGCTTCCGGTCCGGTTTTAAAAACACTGAGTTTAAGGGGATATCCAAATTAATTTTTTTAAACATATATCACAACCGGATTGTTATATAATTTGTGGAGATAAAAAGCTTGCATTTTGTGGATTTGTTTGTATATTATGGTTTCGTATCAGTTTCCCTAATGACTGTTTTAACTTTTAACTATTACATATTTAAACTCATCCGTTATTTTTTTTTTTCAAAAATGTAAATATCAGTAAACATGAAAAGTTTAGGTTTACATAAGCCTATCTTATGTGTTTCCTTGGCAAAAATATCATTAAAAACTCATCCATTATTACGATTACGAAAGTGATCATTTTGCTCCAGTCAGTCCAAAACTCTTTATCATAACATAAGAATACAAGATGGTTTTAGATTCCAAAACTAAATCTCAGTATAGTGAGAGTCGCCCTTGACAGAGTTACGTGCTGCAGCCTCCTGTAGACAATGCCTATTTTGTTAGTTCTTAGAATGTATTGTTTAATTTTTATTTTGAAACTTAAATATTGTTCTATTAAAAAGACTTCATCTTAGAAATTTCTTGTTACATTGTTCAAAATATATCTTTTTCATTCATTGCTCACGTCGACCAACTCCTCTTAAAAGAAGTTAGACAAAAACCTAATATACATTATTGTTTTAGACGCCTAATTTAACTTAATACTAGAGATTGATCAGCGCGGATACTGGTTCTTAAATTTTTATACATTGATATTTGCTTTTCATAATTAGTGAAATATTTTAGATGAGTCGTTATATAGCTAACTGTATTCAAAAAATCTGGACTGAAACAGGTAATATGGTTATTTTTGGTACAAATATCTGAACCTTTTCAGATACATTTGTTATTTAGATATTTTTAGGTTTCTATATATCAAAACCGAACACATCCAGACCCAGAAGGATCTAACTCAAAACCCACACATAAATTTATAATATTCAAACCGGGCCTAATTTCAAAAAAAAAAATGATACCCGACAAGAACAATCTGTACCTAAATAGATAGCCAATGTTCATGCCTAATTAATTCTATAAACTAATAAAAAATATTTTTTCTATGTGTTTGGCTAAATTAAATGAAATACAAAGATTTTTTTTTTTTTTTAGTAAAATAATTATATGTAGTGAAAAATTAAGTGACAATAAATGTAATATATTTTTATTATTTTGATTTAAGTTATTATTTTATTCATAAAAACATGTCTTTGAATTATGTTTTTTGGCTACGTAATTTTTCACCAATTGTAACTAAAATTAAAATAATTTTTTTTAATAAAACAAACTAAACCGAATGTTTAAGCTTATGAAAAAACCAGTTATTTTAGATTTTTGATTTTATAATTGGCACAAAATTAATGTTGATTAATTAATAAATAAAATTCTGTACTATTATTATTATGGTAATATAATCAAATGATGTGATATATTTATTAAAGTAACATAATTATTAAAATTGTTAAACTTAGTGAAATATGGAAATACGATTAATGTAATTATATTAATGAAATTACTAAAAATACACTATAATATTTTTTTTATACTGCTATCTATATTTTCAAACAATTCTCATTTATACTTATATCCAATGTTTTCAAATAGTATCAAAAAATATTTTAGTTTTAATAATATAGATATACACAATGTGATACCGTTTTGTTAAGATAAATCACCAAGTTTATGCATCTACTTACGTTTTATATAGGCTTTTATAGCTTCGTAGGTTTTAAGAAAACCTAAATTTATCAAATTAGTCACAGATGCGTTTTTCGTCGAATAGAAATGATTTTACATGTTGACAAAACTTTCAACTAAGTTTTGTTATTTTAAAAAGAAAAGATTTACATGATATTCGGGCTGGCAGTATATAATTTAGAAAACCAAAATTTAGTTTAAATGCATATATGTCAATCAATCATACTTTTTTTTTTTTTAAAGCTACAAAAAAATATTTCTAAAAAATTAAAAACAAAGCTACAGAGAACTTTATTTGTAAAGCAAAAAAAATAGTGATTTACAAAGTTACGGTAAAAATAGTTAAAACAAATAAATCTACCGCTATTATTCTAAAATCAAAAAATAAAAGTTAGAGTACTTGCCCATCACCCCCACTATTAATTAACCCGTTTAAAAGTCAAATGTTGTTATACCATATCCAATGGTTTAATCTATTTTTCTTCTAAAATAAAGTGATTCTATAATAGAATTAGATATTGTTCCAATAATATTCTATTTTAGAGTGATTAACATAGAATAAACCTACTTTTTACTCTATTATAAAATAAAAAAATATCATTAGAATATTTTTACTCTAAACTATATTTTATAATAAAAATAGAGTTGAGTTGGAAATACTATTTTAAAGTTTTAATTATTTTGGAGTTAGTGGCGTTTCATGAATAAACACAATTAAAGATTAGGACCAACCAGTATTGTATTTCAGGTCTGAGTGGGACACAATACCTCTTTTGATGTGATGTGACAGTCTCTCTCTCAGAAACACACACATAAAACTGAAGTTTTTAGATTTATGTGTGTGCCATAAATCGATTTACTTTTTGGTCACGGCCATTATTCTACACCAAGAAAAGAGTGTGCTCGAATGTCAAACTTTACAAGAACTCATAGGTTAAGAAATAGGTTCTGTTTTTTTTAGAGAAAAAAAAAATTTCATTTTTCATCTCAACTGGACATTACTAGCGAAATTCAAAAATGTTTCAAATAAAATCCATACAACTGAAATTTACCCCCCCCCACTATATTTTCGAAAGATAGACGGACGAGTCTCTTTGAGCTCCAAACCCAAGACTAATGAATGCTATATGGTCGAGTAGCTTATCATAACTAAGATCGGATATCCGTGATCGCTGGCATAGGCGGACCCACTTGAAACAATGGAGTGTCATATAATACCCTCTTAAATCCTTTATGAATACTAATCTGTTCACAAAACATTGAAAAATCAATAGCTCTGCTGGAAAAGTTCCCCACTGGAACCTCTTGGGAATGGTGACCACGAAATTGGTAATATAAGCGGTGCAGAATTAAAACGCGGGACGGTTCAAATGTGGTTCTTGCGTTTTGCGGAATAAATGCAGTTTTGTAGAAAAAGAAGTGCAGTTTTGGTAAAAAAGTAGTGAGGTTTTGGTGAAAATGTAGTGTGATTTTGATAAAAAAAAGTAATGTAAAATAATACACTAATATAATTAAAAATAAAATTTGTTTGTTTTGTGATAATGTCAAATATTTTAAGAAAAAATATAAGGTAAAAAAATGTTCAATAAAAAATAAAAAAAAATATTTTGTTTACTGTTAATGATGCAATTCTATTAAATACAACATATATTATTGGTATAAAGTTATTTATTATATATTTAGAATAATTTTTCTTAAAAAAAATATCTAATAAATTTATAGTTTTTAAAATATTGTATTTTTTCTAGAAACAAATTTAAAATTTTTCTTTTGTGGAGAATTTTTGAAATAAAATATGTTTTAGTGCTAATATATATATATATATTTTAAACCGTGGGGATCCGACGACCGAGGTCAACCGACTAATCCCACGAAGCCCACAACATCAACGTATTCTTACCATTTAAGGCAACCTGGATGGCCAGCGGGAATCAAATCATGGTTTTACCGTATTGGATTTTTATTTTCCTCAAGCGCCACTGGTAGAGCTGGAAATTTTAGTTTTTACCCGCGGGTCCCGCTCCATTTGACCCGCTGCGGAGCGGGTGCGGGTCGGCCATTTCGAAAAATTCAACATGCGGGTGCGGGTCGAGTCGATTCTACGCGGGACGGGTGCGGGTCGGTCGATCTTGAATCGCGGGTACCCGCTAACCCGCAAAAAAATAAAAAAATAAAAAAAATTCAAAAAATAATATATATTTTCGTAAAAATATATAAAATACTATAAATTCAGAAAATAATATATAATTTAATTATTTTATTAGAAAATAAGTATTATGTAATTAAAATATAATTAAAATAATTATTTTATTAAAATTTATATTACGCGTAAACTTGGGCGGGGCCGGTGCGGGTATGTGAATCTTTCTTTGCGGGTCGAAGTTTTGAGTGAAAAAAATTCTCGATCCGCGGGTTGGCGGGGCGGGGGGGGGGGGTGCGGGTTGACCTGCGAACCCAACTCTAGCCACTGGACTACCACCACTGGTTATGCTATCTTATATTTCTTACGATTTTTTGGCTTGATACTTATTTTTGTTTGGTTTTGTTTTTCATTTGCGGATAAAATATCAAAATTAATTATAAATATGATATAGAACAAACTTAAACAAATTTTAATTAAATATGTTAATTAAAAATTAATTAATAAATAGAATTTTGGTTATATAATTATATCAATTAATAAAATTCAAATTAAAATATTTGAATCACTAAAAGTAATATGAAAACTATATAAACACTGTTTGAATAATCAATAGTCATATATTAAATAAATAAATTATCTGTATAGTTATCAAATTAGTAAACAGAAAATATATATTTGGATGATTGTAGTTAAAGTTATAATTACAAATGAGATACAACGTGTTAACTTTAAAACTCTTTAGAATTAGTTTAAATATGGGGTGGTTGTTAATTTATTAGTTTATTTTAAAATAAAAGTAACAAATTAATATGTAAAAGACAAAAGTTATCTAAATTATAAAAAAAAGAAGAAGACATTAGTTATCTAGAGTGCTTATTTGAAATACGCTGGTTATTACATGGCTTTTAAGTCAAGTGCGGTTTTGGACAGGTGTCAAATATTCCAATGATAGTTTGAGCATTCGCGTTTTTATGTCGTTTAAAACCGCACATTTTTAACAAAGATTGTTGATTGGTGCTCAAAAGCGGGTTTGACGATAAGCACTTTGAAATCCGCTTTTATATTGTCACCATTCACTACCTTAATTCTAAATTTCTAATTCATTGATGACACCTTTGACTTTTTGATCCAGACTTAATACATTTTTGAGTCTGCCACTGATCACCGGCTGATTCAGTTAAATGAGGAGGAGTACTTTGCCTCCTCTTTCTTTTCATTGTTGATACCACTCTCCGCTATTAAGCCCAGTGGCGGACCCACGTTAAGAGATGGGGTGTCACATGACACCCCTTAGAGCTGAATAAATATGTGTTTTGTATCAATGAACAATGGAATTCATCTAGTTCTGCTGGTAACCCCCTAAACCCAGGTTCAAAGCTTACTATCGACACTTTTATATTTTTTTTTCATGGTTTGACCCACCTAAAATTAGGTACTAGGTCCGCCATTGATTAAGCCCCGAACTTATAAAAAGCAGGTTGAGAAAGAACCTGCATCGCCGTCGATATTCAAAAAAGTTTTCATGATCTCTACAAAGGAAAGAAAAAGCAACACCATAACAAGTAATCAAATGATTAACCAAATGATGCTACGTCGGTAATACATCACGATTTAATATGCTGCATCGCTGGAGGCTTTGCACGAGATTAGAAATTTGTGTTTATTTCACATGTTCTTAACGTTTTAAGCAAAATAAAAACAATTTCCTCAAAAAAAAAACTTTAAAAGTATTTGTTTGTGCGCAGGTCAGGACTGGGCCTTCGGAGTTAGCAAATCTTCGTTTATTCACTCCATTACATCCAAGCCACGTTAAGTTTAATTCATATTAATTAATTACTTCTTTTTTTAAACTATATAAACTCTTTTAACAAATAATATAAACATATAATGCAAATAACATGTCTGTATTGCTAGTCTAGTGGTACACCGGATTTGAATTTGTTACAACATTTTATTCATATTAATTACTTAATTACTCCCTACCATTTTCTTTAGAGTTTGTATGTACTATACCTCAAAGAAAAACAATGTATTATGTATATTCGTGAATGTGTACATACATTCATGTGCATCAGCTAAGATGCAAACAAAAGAAGAGCATACGATAATGAGCAAATGATTATGAAAATGCGCATGCAGTATATATAGCCGTTGTGGTTGTACTCATTTCAATACTACATGTACACACACACACATATATATATATATATATATTCATTCTTCTTCATTTTACATATATATATATATATATTCATTCTTCTTCATTTTACATATATATATTCTTCCTATTTTATTTAAAGCTAATTGCAACAAGAAAACAACTCATCATCGCCAAAATGCAACTCTCTTTTTGGTTGTTATATATAAAACTTTTTCTACCTGTTTTTTGACATTGTTTACACTCAAGTACTCAACAGAAGTTTATATTATATATGACGGTGTATAATAAAGGTGATATGTTTTCACTCTAAAATAAGGAATTAGTGAGACAAAAGCAAATGAATTGCGTATACACAATGAATGTCATGACGGTGACTATGATCTTGACTACCTCACATGATCTCAACCAGAAATATATCTATCCTATATATAAAGAAGAATCATGATATTAAAAATAAAATATTTTTAAAATTCGTTTTCATAACATGATAATTATTTTTTCTCAAAAAAAAAAACATGATAATAACTTTTCACATTTATATTTCACCCCTATGAAACCAGTTAGGACAACATTATTGGTGTCCCTAATTTTTAGGTCCTTAGATTAGTTTAATCTTATTTTGATGTTAAGGACAAAAGTTAGGGACAATCCAAAATAATAAGATTATTGGTAAGATTTTTTAGTGTATCTTAGCAAATTAATTATTTATTTTAATTAGTAATGACATATAAAAGATAAATTTAAAATAAAACATATAACATTAAACTGGAAAACATGAGAAAATTACAAAGGTAAAAAAAAAAATTACAAAAATGATAAAAAAAAGTAAACACACATTTTATTGAATTCATAGAAACTTAAATATCCCTTATACATTATTTGAGAAGCATTACAACTTCTTTTTGTAGCCACATGTCATCACTATAATGATTCTTAGAATCATTAGAGAAATATGTTGGTCCATCTAATTATATAATAAGTTTTTTATTAAACTAACAATAAATTCATCATTAATATACTTTATCATTACCTTAAATAAAATTTAAGGTAATGCCTAATGTGGCTAAGGTATATATGACAATTAATGATTTTGAATAATAAAGATTTGATAAAAAATAGTGTATCTTCTATCATATTTGTTTAATTTTAAACTATTAAATAAATTAAACAACCACAATAACCATATAATAAAAATTTAGATTTTTATGTATATGTTATATTTTGAATTTTTACAAACGGCTATAAATTATTAAAACTGTTAAAAGTCTCACATTCAAATTTTATGATCCATGGTTTAAAATTTTTTTTATGACAAAATACAAATGATTACAAAAATTATATAAGTAAAAAAACTAATTTAATTAATTATTAAGATTAATGTATATATCGTTTTAAATTAAACTATAAACCATATAAAATACAATATTTTAGTTTCAAAATTTACTTTGAACAATTTTTTTGATAAAAGTTTTGAACAATCATTGACAACTATTTTTTTTTTTTAAATTATAAATTACTAAAACTATTAGTCCCACAATGAAAATTTTGTTATGAGTAATTTATTTTTTTTCTATAAAAGATACAAATGATCAAAAAAACTATATGAGTAGAAATCATCATTTAATATACATTAATATTAAAAATATACTAAAATATATTATCTATATTAGTATCATTTAAATTTAATAACATATCCTATCAAATATAAAAAAAAAAAATTGGATTAATAAAATTGATTTATATGTTCGCACCAATTTAATTATATATTTAATAGTTACTGACTTTTAATTATTTAATATATATTTATTATTTCATAATATGTAAAAATATTTAATACATAAAATAATTTTTATATATAGTTATTTGGGAGATGTCCAAATTTAGTCCATATATTTTCAACCAAATCTTCTTTTAATTGTTGATGGTCTTGTCTATCCCGAACTTCTGCTCGACGAACCATTGTATTACCGAGATTTGTAGTCCTTCTGACTACAAATGTAGGATCCCCATCTCCTCCCTGTTAAAATTCTGAAGCGTTATGCTGAGTGTATGAATCTCGTTCATCTTCGACAATCATATTATGGAGTATGATACATGCTCTCATAATATTTCTTTTTTTTTATCCCATAAATTAGATGGATTTCTAACAACGGCGAATTTAGCTTGCAGGACTCCGAAGGCACGCTCAACATCTTTTCGGACGGCTTCTTGGTTTTTAGCAAATAAACAATTTTTTGGACCTTGTGGGAATCGGATAGATTGAATAAAAGTTGTCCATTTCGGATAAATACCATCGGCAAGATAGTAAGCCAAATGGTACTCCCTTCCGTTAACATAGAAATTGACTTCCTGAGCGTTTTCGTTAATAATTTCATCAAAAACAGGTGATCGATCAAGAATATTAAGATCGTTCATAGTACCTGGAGCTCCAAAAAACGCGTGCCATATCCAGAGATCAGATGAAGCTACCGCCTCCAACACAATTGTTGGTTTTCCGGTTCCTCGTGAATACATTCATTTCCAAGCGGTAGGGCAATTTTTCCACTCTCAATGCATACAGTCGATGCTCCCAATCATTCCCGGAAATTCCCCTTGTTCTCCAATTTGGAGTAGTCTTTGCAGATCTTCCGGTGTGGGACGTCTTAAGTATTCGTCGTCAAACAAGTGGATTATTCCAGCGGTAAAATGGTGCAAACATTTTCGAGCTGTTGTTTCACCAAGTCGTACATATTCGTCAACTGTATCAGACCCACCACCATAAGCCAGTTGACGAATTGCTGCAGTACATTTTTGGAGGGGTGATAGACTAGACTGTCCTGTTGCATCTTGTGTTGGTTGAAACAGAGGACAGAGAAGAGCACATACCTCGTCTATATTCGATTTGGCGGAGAAGTCTTTGATTAAACGACTGATCAGTGTCGTCGCGTCGAAAATCGCCGTCGAAATAGAGAGAAAGGAGTCGAGACCAAGATTATTCAAAACCGACCTTCGTGTTTACCCCTTTCGGTTTTCCAATCAAACCGTGCCACGTGCTCCTTAAGGACGAGGTTGGACACTTCTTAATTAACCCACGTCTCTCTTCTATTCTCTTATTTTTGATTTATTTTTCGGCCCGTTTCGCCTAAGAACGGCCTGCTGGGACGCCGATAATGTTGGCCTTGGAACAAAAGTGGGATCCTTCACCTTAGTGGAGTTCTCAATATCCTAATGAATGTAGGTCCTACTTCTAGGTAGATTCCAAGAGAGTTTACATCACCATTCTTCAAAGCAGCCACTTGAGATTTTTCTCAACCACTTTATTAGATAATCATGAAACCTTTATGATGTTGAATGGTTGAGGATAAAACTTCTTAAAACCAGCATAGAAAATTACTAAGTTGGTTAAATTTCTTATAGAATTTAGAGTTCTTGATTTGAATTGTCACGGAATGTTGTAAAAGTTTGTGCTGGTGTTGTGATACAAACCGTTTCCACCATAAGAACGAGGAAGAAGATGAGCAGGGGGAGGCACATGTTGTGTCTTAGCGAGATCTTGAAACTGAGAAGTTAATTTTGGACATGAATATCCACGTGAGGTGTCTTCTCTTTGGTTGATAACCATCAAATCCTTTCCCATTAGCCGCAATACCGAGGTTGAACTGGAAGGAGCCGCAGTAAAAGACTTACTCAAGAGACCCAAATCTTGTTGGATCATGTGTGGTGCTGCTTGTCCAAATGTTGATTCAGATAAAGATTTAACTGAGAAGTTTCCACGATGTTCAGATACATCAGTTTCCATATCCCAAGGACTTTGTAGAAATGAGCCTGGAGGTCCTGGAATAGGAATGGGATCAACCTCCATGAATGTGCTTCCTCCTTGTTCTGCAGTATCACCACAACCAGTTCTCTCGTAAATCATGCTTTCAAACTCAGCATCTGCATCATTGGTTTTGTCCAACATATTATCATCTCCTTTGTTATTATTACCAGTCTCTTCCCAGCTTTCATAATCATCGTCTTCACCGCCACTAGTTGAAGTGTCTGTTTCTTTATTATCATCAGAATCACTATAATCTGTCAGTACACGTTCTTGAGTCATTTCAGACTCCCATCTCCCTGAATCTTCACCTTCCTCTTCATTCTCTGACTGAGCTTTCTTCAACTTCACCTTATCCACAGGCATTGAACATCTCTCCCTTTTGGTGATCTTTCCAGAGACTTGGCTCTCCCCACAACTTCTCCATGAGTTGTGACTGTTTAAAGGAGAAGAAACTGTCTTGGTTAAATCAAAATTCGCATGACTTGGACCCCTTGACACAGGAGGATCTGCTGACAATGAATGTCCATTCTCGGATGGCTGATCCCAAACGTTCCTACGCCGAGTTGGACCTGAACTGTCCATGACTCTACATTCTTCAGAATAACCTCTTCTACACTCCAAGATCTGTAAGACAAGTGACTTTGTTAAACTATATCTATTCTTACTTCAAGAATGGGATCATGCAAATGCATATACTACCCAACAGTAAGAAACTATGAGAGGTCGAATAAGAATATGCATGCATACCTCTGAAGCATGGCCTTTACAATGCTTGTGATACTTCTTTCCCAAAAGTCTTTCCCTAAAGCCTCTGTGATTCCCTTTACCTTCTTTAGAAGATTCCTTCTCACTGACATCTTCTTCAGAAGCTTTCTCGTTAAACTCAGATATGATCCGCAGTTTTTGGCCCTTAGCATCAATGTAGACAGGTCCAATGGTAGCAGCATCTTCATCAACTTTAGCATGCAACACACTCCGCTTCTTCCTTTTGTTGCACACTTGAGGCTTATTATTATCAGAGACGACCTGGTTTGATGAGTAGCTCGAAACCACAGCCCACTTTGTTCCGTTTCTTTGATCAATATCTTCTAATGTGCATCTTTTTGCAGTAGCGTATATATCAACCATCCTTTTCACTTTCCTCCGTGGCTTACTATTTGGCTGTTGTCCAGAGTCAACAGACACACACTTGTCGATATGCGCATTCAAAGTGGTGTTAGAAACAGACGAGAAGGTTTTGCAGATAGGACAAGTTCGCAAAGCCATAGTAGACTCAAAGAGACAACCCTGGTCTTCTTTTGATTCACTATCCACACAAGCTCCAGGTTTCACTATTGACCCACATTTTCTGATGGGGCTCTTGTTGATGTTAGCTACTTGTATTTTGGATTTTGGACCACTCGCCAAAGAACCATTCTCTAAACCTTGCTTAGTCGCTTCTAATGCATGATTGGAGCCAAGTTTTTCAAACTTTCTCTTGCAGCTTATTGCTTCAACAAGAGCTATGTGCGATGAAGAAGCTTCAGGAGGATGGCTTACCACAGAGTTAAGAGGCTGCATTGGTGGCAATAGATCAGTTAAGCCATGTTTCAAACAAAGTTGAAAACTTGTTGAGGAAAAAGGCCAGCTTTTCTGAATGTTCTCGGTCCGGTAATTACTTGCATAATCTCTACAAAACCCATCACACAAAAAAAAAACTGACATGGTATGGACCAACGTATCAAAGAAGAAAATATATGAAAAAATAAAGAAATAGTCAACACACTCAATATACCATACCATTTAAGCTCCACAGGTTCCCAAAAGGTAAATTATAAAAAAAAAAATTGTTTGGAATCTGAACCATTAAGAAAAATTGAATGGATGGGAAGAAAAGATCTACTAATCAATTATGAAACAGATTCATCAAGAAAGATAAAAAGACTTTGAACAAAAACAATGGTGAAGAAAGTAACTGTTGACTTCTTCACAAAACAATCTGGAGAGAGAGGAAAAAAAGGAAAAATCTTTTAAAGATTACCTGATAGAGACGCTGGAATGATGTGACTGACCTAACTCATCACTAGAGTTGGTCAGATGTAAGAAACTAGAAGAAGTTGATGGATTTTTTGGAGTGCTTTCACCAGTGGATGCTGATGATGATAAGAACATTTGATGATTCTTCCACCGTTACTATTCACCAGATCTTTGTAATGTCAAATTTGTGAAAGACATATGTACCTATAAGAGTTTCAAAGGAATGCTTTTACAAATATTTTTTGAATTTAAACAAAACCCCCATTAGAGTAAAGTGTAATGTAAAACCCAGAAACTTGAAGATCTTTCTAGAAAAACAAATATTGTTATTGTTATTTCATGTGAAGGAGAGAAAAAATAAAATAATATTAGGATTATTTGGTGAGATTTTGAAGTATGAGAGTCAGATTGGTGAAGGAAATCACAAATAGGAACAGTTATAACACTGATACTCTTTATTAAAGTTTTCCAGTTTCCAATCTGATTGGAGTGTATTATTTTATGAGACGAATGACGTGAAACTCAATACATCAAAACAAGAGACTGATAGATCAAGATTTTTAGATAACCAAAAAGAAGATTTTAAACAAGCATCTAGTATTCTTAAATAGACCAAAGATTATTGAGAATTTTCCAGAAACTATTAATAGAAGATTAAAAAAAAACATGAAGACATGAAAAGAAAATAACCAAACCAATCAGTTTCAGAGATGAATGTTTACTAGTGGTTGAAATATTTAGAAGAAGAAAAACTACAAAACCATGAAATTTAACAATAACTCTGGGAAGAAACAAAACAAAACCAAGAACCTTTTTATAATGCCATGAACAGAAGCTAGTTCTGGAACTCTGGATCATACAATATCAAAACTTACAGAGATTTATGTGTATACACATGCATACCTGTTTCGAAGAATATAAGCTTGGATCTTTGGAAAATATTAACAAAGATTTAAAGTAAAGTACGAACAAGAGATTGTAAATTGGTGATACAATACAAAAACATAAGTAAAAGAAGAAGAGAGTTGTTAAGAGATCAAAAATACAAAAAAAAACACTAAAATACACACAAACCTTTGGAGGATTGATTATTTCAGAAATGGGTTTCTTGGCAGAAGAAAAGATTTTCTGAGAGAGAGATATAGAGAGAGAAAATGAACAAGAACCACGCACTCACACATCAAAGTGGTATCAGGTTCCCTAACTCATGATTAATCATCGTATCTTAGCTGGAGTTTTTAACTCATGATTTGACATTTTTTATTATTTTTTATTCTTTTTTAACACTTTTCGGTTAAGAGACGGCTCTTATATCTCTTATTTAAGAGACAGTTCTTAGCTTTTCTTAGTTAAAATCTAAGAAAAGCTTAGAACCGTTTCTTATAGGGGTGGACACTTCAGTTATTTTATCGGTTCAGTTCGAGTTCGGTTCGGTTTGGTTAATTCGGTTTTAGAATTTTTCCAGCTGAAGTAAACCATAGTTAGTTTGGTTTGGATCGATTTCGGTTCGGTTATATTCGGTTTGGTTTATATTCGGTTTGGTTTGTATACGATTCGATTTGTATTTCGGTTCGGTTCAGTTTAATAGAATTTCTCTTAATTTATTTATTGTACAAGAAATCATGTTTTAATACATAAATGTATGGTTGTCATGAAATAATCGCGTTGGTCATAATAAATATATGTAATACATAAGCTAAAAGAATAGTTTGATGTTTTCACTTTTCAGTTGTATAAATATATGTAACAAATTCTTAACTTGATATTAAAAATCTCACCTGAAGTTATTAGAATTGACACCACCAAAAGGAAAAATAGGCAGGAAGGAGAGTAGGAGACGCAGAAAAGAGACGTTGCGGAAAACTTTTGTTTTTAATTAGACTTGGTTTAGGTTTTAATTTTAGGGTTTAAAAGTATACGCTATTGGAAAAAAAATTAACATGGAAATTATGTGGGCTTAATGACGAATATTACAAAAGTTAGACGAAATGTCATGGAAATCAAATTATATTAGGATTTCTTTCGTGCAAAAGGAAATTACGTGGGCTTAATCTTAGGATTTTAATATCTTGATATTACTAATATTTTTAATTTAAATAACTATAAAAACACTTCGGTTTATCGGTTCGGTTCGGTTTAAACCGAACTGAACTGAACCGTTCGGATTGGGAAAATCTTCAACCGAATGATTTGAAATGGACTTTGGTTTGGTTCGAATCGGTTTCGGTTCGGTCGGTTCGGTTCGATCGGTTCGGTCGGTTCGGTTCGATCGGTTCGGTCGGTTCGGTTCGATCGGTTCGGTTCGGATTTTTTGCCCATCTCTTTTCTTCTGAAGCTAAGAATCCCAGTTAAAAGACTGGGGTTAATCATGGTGTTAATAAATAAACAAATTATTTAATACAATAAGGTAAACTAAAAATGTTAAAAGCGAAAACAATTTTCTTTTTCTTTTTTTTCCTCGTCGCGGTACCTTTCACAGTTTCGCCTTTCTGTGGATGAGCTGTGTGAATTCCTAAACTGTTTTGGATTTTGTAACCATTTTTAATGCTTATCTATTTTACTGTGATTTTATTACGTGTTTTTTTCTGTCATTGTGTTAATACAAAAATATAAATACCTTTCAAATTCTAATTTATATTATTAAACACTAGTAATAATTCGTCTATCTTATTGTTTTAACAGAAACTAGACTTTCATATTTTGATATTATCGCCAATATTTTAAATATATAATTACATTTTTGTGTTATATATTGTATAATTCTATAATTTTATTGGTTATATTTCTTGTTCGACGTTATTAATATATATCGATATATGATTTTTTGATGTTATAATATTAATTTTTTTAATTTTTTGATATTAACTTAAATTTTCAAAAAAAATATACCACTTTGAATTTTACAACATATTTTCTCGTGTTGCATATTTCAAAAAAAAAAAATTTACCATCTATGATATTATCTTTTAAAAGATTTGGAATATTATTATTTGAGATTGAAATATTTATTTTCAAAAAAAAATATTTGGTCAAGAGAAATTTGGGAAGTTACACAACTATTTTGAGCTTGGAAAATTATATGACTTTTGATTTTTTTGTTACTAAACAATTTTTGATTTTTGATTTTCCAAATAAATTGCATTATTTATCAAATAAATTTGAAATATTTGGTAAGATTTTTTATATTTTCAACATATTTTGTTATAATTAAAAGTTAACATTTAATTTATAGTTAAAATTAATTTTTCATTAGTATCTTTAATGAATTAGTTCAAAGTTTCAAAATAGCATATTTTGTAAATAACACTTAAACTAAAGGTTATTTATATACTATTATATTTTTTTATATAATAATTTTTAGATAACATATTGTTGTGTTTTTCAAAATAAATAAATAGATAATATAAATTTGTAGATATAAAAGTTTAACATATGTTAATAATTTTACTTTTTGTATAATGTTTTTACATAATTTACGAATTGAATCCTTTTAAACGGTGAATGATATATTTATTTAATTTAATGAAAGTATTTTTTTTAATATCTTAATTTACCAATTTAATATAATTTTCATATTTAATTCATATATTACTTCTATTTTAATATAATATAGACTATAATTATAAAATTTATAAAAATAGCATCTTATATTTTGTTTTATAATAAAAATTTATTTAACATTAATTTTTACTAATATTATATACTAATTAAAAAAATATTTAAAAATTTTAGTAAGATTTTGTTAGCTTTTTCTCAACAGATTCTGTTATAAATAAAAGTAAAATTTAAATTTAGAGTTAAAATTGATTTATTATTAATATTTTTATGATTATTAATTTTTTTTAAATGTTATATATTTACAAAATTAATGTAAATAATCAAACAAATGTAATTAATGAAATTGACCTAATATGACTTGTTATGGTAGATAAAAATTGTACTTTTATTTTAATTGAGAAGATTATGTATTTCAAATTATAAACGCTGAAAATCCAACTTATGAAGTTTGAAGGGAATACAAATGTTTTTAGACTACGATTGAGATTTATGACTAGGAGGAAAAGGTTTGAGTAAAATCAGTTTTGGGATGAAGTCTTTGGAAAGGTTTATCAGATTAGGAGAAGTTAGCTTTTTAGGGACAAAAGATTATTCAAGAACATGCATCATTAGGTGATGGCTCCACATGACCTTTAAACTATATGCTTTTCCGTGATATCGCTACGAAATGATATGGGAGCTATTACCTTGGCCAGAGCGCATAGTCCAAGGTATACCAAAGTGGGAACATGACATGTAGAACAAACGATGTTCATGATGACATAGAGGTGGTGTCCATAAGATTAGCTAAAAATCCATAGTTACGACTTTGAAGGAATTACAAATGCGTTTATAGACGATCACTCCACTATACTAGATAGCAAATGAGATGATGACTAGGATATGGATTGACTAACATATCACTTTTGGGACAAAGTTTTTGAAAAAGTTTTATCAGACTAGAGGAAGTTCTATAGGGACTAACGTATTATGAACAAATAATCGTTGATTATCAACAGATGATGGCTCCACTCCACATGACTTTAATACTAAGCTTTCCGTGATAATCGCCGAGAAATGATATGGAGCCGTGACCGTAGAGGATAGCCGAAATTAAGTATACCGAATGGGAGCATCACATGTAGTACAAACAAATGGTCATATGATATTTTCAAAATGACATACAGGTGTTGTCCTACAGATTGGCTGGCGCTCAAGTCATAACCAAATCATGTGACCGCAGTTAGAATACTTTTGAACAAAAAAGATGAAAAAGGTTAATTCTGATTTGAGGTATAGCATAATCAACGACTCTCTATGGTCTACTGTTCAGTGTGCTTTCAGAATCCGACTGTTGTAGAAAGCAAACCAGGTTCTTGATAAACAAAGCGGTGGCAGGTAGGCCTGCTGGCAATCTCTTCGAGTTTGGTGTGTACCCACATGAGTCATGGATTCGATTCTTTTGGGAACTAAATTATCACCACTTTGCCAGTCTGGCTTGAGCTTCAGTCCAAGTGATTTACATGGTGGGCCGTAACAGATTATCGGTCCACCCCCTGGCATTAGTCGGAAGGTATTCCAAACTCGGACCGGGTAGTGTCGTACGCTTTCGGTCTAGTCCATTCTGTAGCACTAAGTGCGTTTCTCCTGGAACCGACCAGATCAGCCGATAGATCAGCCGATAGGGTTTATCAAAAAAAAAATTGTCATATCTACTACATTAGCAAGTCAATTTTCACCATGTTTTTATTATTGTACATGTTTTCACCATGTTTCTGAACTAGACTAGGTGCTAGTCGGGCGATAACTTTGGATCTATCGAGTTATCGAAAAATCGGAGAGTACTTGGGGATTACGCGAAGCTTAGTTTTAAATACAATTTAATATATTTATAATATATTTAGCTAATTTTAAACATGATGATACAAGTTCTTAAACATAATTATATAACTTTTTATATATAATTTTAAAAAGTCTCTTTTTGATTCGTAAATGGTGTGTTTGGTACGAAAAAAATTCCTAAATGCAGTATGTATGTATTTGTTTTGGATTTGATAGCTAATTGTAATTATTTAGTATTGAATAATTATACAAAATCTGTCAATAATGAGTAAAAAAGTATATTTTACGGCTTCATTCATGTCTATCTATTTCAAACAACCCCAAAAAACAAAACAACAACCAAACTCAATAGAGTGCTTTACCCAAATAGTATAAAAGATGTAATTACATAACTAGCTAAAAACGATTGATCTAGTGGTTAAAATTTTAGAATTGCTTGATATAAAGTTTGATAATCACATCTTTAAATCTCGTTCAATTTCTATTACAATAAAAAAAATATCTGATCTGGATTTCACGCTAGAAAATGTATGAAATCTTTGGCATAAATAGTTAATTTTGTGTAAGCACATGTTTTGACTTAGGGGGGTGTATTGAACTTTGTATACATTGATCACTTAAATCAGAAACATAGATGTAGCAAATAAACAAAGTTTTTCCTTCATTTGAATAAACGAAATAATTAATATTATTGTTTATTCACAAATCACAAAGTAATTTTTATTTAGAATAGTAAATCGATTATTAAGAATTAGAAATAAATCAGTTTTGTTCCAAGAAACAGCAGAGAAGTCTCTTAGCAGTTAGCACAATCATTATAACATTGTGAATCAGACTGAGAGTTCGGTCTTGGAGATCAAGATACCATCACTATCCACATAAAGCCATTCTCCATCTCTAATCAAAGTTCCTCCAATATACACCGCCACATACTTCTCACAATGACTTTTCTTACTAAACTGCAATGGATCAGAACCCAATGCCCTAACCCCAACATCACATTCATTGATCTCACCCTCATCACGGACGCATCCATTCACCATGATCCCGCACAACCGTTGTTCTGAGCTAATTGTCTAAGATTTCCTCCAACAATCTCATGCTTTTACCACCGTCTATAACTAAGGGTGATTGGTCCTGATTGATTGATTGGTCCTGAAAAGCATCTTCTTTGGCTGTATTCTGCAGAAAGGGTGGAGAGACAGAGCCCGTAAGTCTCTGTTTTATATTAGTTATGTGTTGCTGTCACGCACCTGTCTGAATGCAAATGTAGCCATTGTCGATTGTGCGCGTCTCGTGTGTGTGTTTTATTATGAACAAATATACTACATCAGAAATTGGAATGGATATCTTATACAATAAAAGAGGCTTTGCTCTCTTCTCCTTCCTCCACGTCTTCAAGGAGAGTGGAGCTTTTTTTTTTGACACGTGGCAATCATTTCTTCACACATAGTGAAACGTTGCTCTCTCTCTGAATGGGCCTCTGTTGTTAACTGAAAAACTAAGTGGGTTCTTAAACTTTTATCATTCTAGCCCAAGGGTTATTCCCTAACGATCCTTGACTTGCAGAGGAGAACCACCGTCTCTTCAGACTTCACTGCCTCCAGACCACCTTCGTATAACGTCTGTAGTAATCAATCATCTGCTACATTAAAAAAAAGCATTTACGTCGTTTACACCACACCTTCCACTTTCTCGCATTAAATTGGCTTCATCTTTTTCCGAAGTAAACTATTGAAGCTCCGCCTATATATGAACACAAGCGTTTTGGTTCGAACCAGTATCTCCACCCACGACTTTGGTTTCAAACTCTTTACATTACCCAGATCTTCAATTATCTCTTAGCTCACCTAAAAATAAAATTGAGTTTATCATCTCCACTCGATTATAGGTATTGGGATCACCAGAGCGCCTCACCTCTTCCTCGCCTTCTATCCGTTAGAAGGACTTTCCAACTATCACTCCGCGGCCGAGTTATTGGTAAGGCTTCATCCCTTAAGAATCATCCTCACAGTTTTTAATAATCCATAGAAATGTTATTTGCAGTATAGTGAACGTCTGATTGAATTCATTTTAAAACAAGTGTTATGTCAATCAAACGCAGTAGTGTATGTAAGTTGGGCTCCTTCGATACTGGTTGATGGAAAGGTAACTATGCTTAAAGTCTGTTTTGATTATTTATTTGGCACCTGTAGAAAGAAAAAAAAAACGATTCTTGATGGTACTAGGAGCAAGCAAAGCTTCATATTTGCGGACGCCCCTGTTTTGCTCCTATTCGAAGAGGTCCCTGAGAGCAGAAACTTCATCTCCAAGGTTACGAGGAGTTGATGTCATTAGCTAATACCAATTCCGAGTTGCCTGGTTTGTTTTGTTCACCACGTTCCAAACCCATCTTATTAGTTCTTGATAATCATCTCATACAGGCCCATAATTCCATATGTTTTATTCCAGATATTTTGGTAAGTTCATGGATTTTACTTCCACTTTCAATGAAGAAACACAAAATACTCAGCGAATTATGGCCAACCTCCGCTTTCAGGGGTCATACCAAACTATTCCCTTCATGTTGTTAAACTCTTTACGAAAACTTCTGCTTAATCATTTACTTGACTCCTCCATAGGGAGGTGATAACAACCCTGGCGATGATATTCCAGGAGCTGGAGCTGTAACAATAGACCCTTCTCAAAGTGTTTAAAGAGGTATTCATGACAACAGCAACAGACCCAGTAACCATGTGATGTTGGAAAGCCTCTCAGGAACTGTTACTGAACCAAGTGACATCCCTATTTCATCTGACATGTCTTCTGCGGAGTCGGCCGAGGCAGTGTGTGCGCACTCTGCGAAGAAGCCACACCATGGTTAAGCTTCAGATTATTGGAGTAGATACAAGGTCGCTCAATCTCACAACTGCTTTCTTAACCAGTTTTTAAATTCTTTCATAAACCGAATAAGTATCACTTTGAGCTATTTTCCTCAGTGTTTTAACTTATACATGTATTTCCTCTTCTCTATGAATTCTGCATCTTTCTTTTTAAACAATTTTGAACCGTAGAACTGGTTACATAAACCAATATATTGTTACTCCTACAAGCTGTTTCATTTTCATTTTCTGAAAAAATATACTCCGGAACTGAGAAAAGTGAATTGTGAGATACTTTGCTCTGTGTTTTCAAAGCATATCGTTATCTTTATCATGTTATTTTCAATTCCAAGAATCAAATGTGTGTGTCCTCAGCTATTATGCCCCGCCGTAAGTGCATTTTATTAACTTCAAAAAATTATGTCTACTCCAAGAATTCTATTTTTGCTTATGTTTTTAAATTGTGGTCATCGAACTACTGGCTGGTTACAGAGGTCAAGAATATTCAAAACAGCTGACAAAAAAAAGATTATTCAACCCTGATCCTCTCACACATACATTAATATTCCGTCTCCTCATCGTATTATCCGTAGGTCATAACCAAAACTGAGATCAACCCACTAAAGTAAAGTTCCAACTCGAAACTGTTTAAGTCATCATGCCAAAATTAGTTATTGTAGATGGATGTATTATTTTATTATTGTGAAAAATTAGTTATTGTAATAATATTAAAATCTGATACTCTTAGAAATAAAAAAATATTAGTTTTATTACTTTTGGTTTTATTCAACTATATCAAATTAAAAATGGAAATAAAATAGAAAAATATGAAGCATTACATTTTCCCTAATTTTAAATTTAATAATTTTGTGTTCTCTAGAAAAAAAAATTGTTAGTGGTATTTTCAACTCAAACCAACAAAACTTAGTTAAATTTACAATAAAGTTTTAGAATAAAAATAGATTACATTTATTATTTTCAGTATAAATTAAAATTTTAAATATTTTATATAATTAACTATTTTAATATAAAATACTTTTAATGTAAACTCGCCCGCCTATGCCTAGTTAACTATATAAAAGATATGTGCGAATCCACTTATTAATATGGTATCAAAGCTTGATCTATGCTATCCAATCTGATCCATTATCGATACGAACCAAAATTGGTTCATTAATTTTACCCAAACATTCCGAGATTAATAATTAAAAAACTATCATCTCGAGAGAGCGTATAAGAAACATCGTCTCACATCAGAAGTTGGAAGAGATCTTTATTAATATATATAAAATAGATGAATCAATATACTTTTCACTGATTGATTTTAAGTTGTAAGTACATCTAATATGGTATCAAAGATCGATGTTTGTAATCCACTCTATAAAATTAACCCAAAGTTGGCTCAACTGATCTTTACCCAAATATTTCAAAATTAATTGTCAAAGTCTATCATCTAAAAAAGCATATTAGAGAAAACTATCTCACATCATAAGTTGGAAAATATATCAACTAGTATATAAAAAATGAGTCAATCTATTACTATCAATTGTATTTAGTTTGGAATCACATTTAATTTAATATACACTAGGTTAAGATCCGCGCAAAAGCGTGGGGTGAGTAAGTTTTACACTATATATTTTGAGACTATTACTTGATTTCATACCAAATAATTCAATGTTCTAAAAATCGCTAGGAGGTAACTAGGCGCTTTATAGAGGACTAGCGACTAGGCGGATTATTCGGGGCCTAGGCGAGGCCTAGGCGTTAGCAAATTGTTGATTTATTTTATATATTTTATACATTTGTATAACATATTTTAGTTTTTAAGTTTAATTATAAAATTATTGTGATGAATTATCAAAATTAGATATACAAAACAGAAGAAAGTAGACAAATTTGTAGATTTGTAATAATATTATTGCTTTATTTAACATATATAGACAATTTTAGATCGATTTTAACCGATTTAGAACAGTTTAAACCAATTCGAATCATATAAATCGGTATAAATCGGATTTTAAGAAAATCGTTTCGGATAGGACCGAGTTGCTGCCTAAGCGGGGGCCTAGGCGCTGCCTAGACCGATTTTTAGAACCCTGCCAAATATTATGAATTTATAGAGTTTCATAATTCTTTATATATTCTGAATATTTTGTATGCAAAACATGCAATAATTATATGTTTAGTATTGGAAGAACTATGTCTGAACTTGATTTTTATTTAATGGATTATATGTTTGTTCGAGGTACAGTTGTGTGACTATAGAAATCAATATCTAGATTGTATATAGCTGTGAGGTATGTGTAAGTTTAGCAATGACGCATTGATGGGCTAGAACCGATGCAATATAAATTAACTAATATACACAACTTTAATGCAGAGCAATCTTTGGGGATGATTTGCTAACTATACATAACATACAAAGAAATTTTGCAATAGAAAACGAATATAAATCCAACATACATATACAGTTCTCCTTATTGTAAGTTTGACACTTGCCTTTCGATCAAAAATAAAAAGCTTGCACACCAAATCTAAACTATTAATTTAAAATCCTATTTTTTATCTACTTACTAATAGTTTAGGTTGGACTATCTATATTATTAAAAGAGAAGTACCCATTTGAAAATGTTTTTACTTCATTAATTAAACTTTCTTTTTTTTTGCTTGTCTTTTTCAGTTGCATTTATGAAATATCCTAAAACGAATAAAACTGCCTAATTGATTACTTGTCTTTTCAGTTACATTAATGAAATATGCTTAAATGAATTTAAACTTCCTATTTTATTGTTTGTCTTTTTCAGTTACCTTAATGAAATATCCTTAAATAAATTTGGACATAATGTCATTTAATCAACCAAAAAAACTCATGAGTTATCCTTACGTGCATAATTTTAATAACGGAGATTTTTAAAAACGTGCATCATTATAATGTTACCTAAAACATGCAGCACTAATATATAACATGCATCAATAAAACTAGAATTTGACTCACACAATTGTACGGATATTATTTTCAGTTGATTAAATTTAAAAATAATTATTTATTCAAAAAATATTTAAGAATGGCTATGTTTTTAAAAATTATATGGTATTATTTGCTCATAACTCATTTGTCATTTGATAAATTGTTAGAAAGAAAATTTTAGCATAATATAACTCATATGTCATTTGCTAAATTTATGGTTTTTATTTATATTTTTTATTATTTAATTATAATATTTTCATTTTATATTTGAAAGATAAATAAATTTTCTTTCAAACAATATTTTTGTAAATGTGTTTTTTGAAAAATAATCAATTAAAATTGTTATTATCATTGAATATCATTATTTTTGACATAATTTGAGTTTTCGTTTACATCAAAACTTATCATATTTTAGGATAATTTTAATTTAAAATATAATTTTCATATTTTTCAAACAAATTCGAAAAATATTTTTTAAATATTTTGTTATAATTGTTAAAAAAATATTGAGTTGCATTTCAAATAAAAAGGTAAAGATATTAAAAATATTCTAATTAATGTAAAATTTAATATAGTTTTAAGGAAATGGTCAAAATAAAAAAAATTACACATAAAATAATTATGATTTTTGTTAACTGGGCGGATCATTATTTATATGATATCGCACACGAAAGAAAAATTTTTATTTTTAAAATTATCTAATTAACTCTATACTCTTTTTTTTTAATATGATATCACACATTCGTAAAAAATAGATAGTTTAAGATGCAAAAAAAAAATTACTTAATGAATATAATATAAACGAATATTACAAATACATCATTTAATAAAATAAATAATTAAAAATTAAAAATTCATATCCGCGCTGGCGCGCGGATCATGGTCTAGTTATATTTAATTAGGTTTCCTCTTATTTCTACTTATACATAACTTAATTATTATTAAATATATACATTAACCTAAAATTAAGGAACTAAATAACTAATCTATTAATTTTTTATTAATTTTTTAAAATAATGAATTCATTTTAGCTTAACACTGCTTTTAATCAAATCATCAATTATAATTTATTTATTAATATAAAAAGAATTATATATGCCTACTAATTCATATATACAAATGTATTTTACTTCAAATGCAAGAAACAAATTCTTTAAAACCCTCACCAAATACATAATAATATAATTCTTATAGATAAAGTATTAAACTAGATATATATGATAAAATAAATAGTAATAGTCATTAATATTTAATCATATACTGGAACATGTTATTATTGATATTTTTTTAGTATAGTTTCACGGATTATTCCAACACATATAAAATATTTATCAAATATAAAACTAATTGAATAAAACATAAAACATACTTTAAGTTAGGCTTGAGCGTTCAGGTACCCGTTGCGATACGGGTTGGGTATTTGAAAATTTGGTTCTAATTTATATCACATCATAGGTCTCATTATGGTAAATTTGTAAGTACAGATCTGGTTCAGATATAACACTTCGATTTTTTCTTCTAAATTGTAGCACATCTAAAATAATATAACACTTCGATTTTTTATTCTAAATTGTAGCACATCTAAAATACATAAGTAACCATATATTGTTCCGATTCAGGTTATATGAGTTCGTTTTGGATATATTCGAAGTTAAATCCAAAATTGAAAAGCAAATATAAGAAATAAACTTATTTATATAGGATTGATATTTAAGATACTTATTGAAGATTTAAATATTTATTTTTAGATATAACTTCAAAATAAATGTAGAATTGAATATTTGAAGTACATATTTATGTTTCAAATACATGTATTTGCAATTATTTGGACCTTCAGATCGATTTTTTATTTTATTTTTTGGGTTCTTGATTTTTCGGGTTGTCCGTTCGGGTTTGGATATGTGGTACCACACTAAAAGATCTATTTTATTATTTTAGAATTTCTTATATTTCGGACTGGGTACGGATCATGTTTTTTTTTTTGAGTTCGGTACGAACTTTGAGTTATAGATTTTATGTCCAAACCTATTTTAAATAAAGAGAAAATGTTATTATATTAAAAAAAAATCAAAAATTATTAAGTGAAAATCTAGTTTTAATATTATTACTAACATTCCTAAAAGTGAAAAGTGTATGATACGAGAAAGACAGTAGGGTGGACCACTTTCACGATTTGATCAAGTTTGTGAAATGTATTATGTTATTTCGATCTATATAGGAGGCCGGCTCAACACTGTTAAGGGTCCTAGGGCAAAAAATATTATTTTTTATCCTCTACAATTATATGTAGATAATGTTTAAAATGTTTTTAAAATTTAATCAGTAATATTTTGTAATGAAAATAAAACTATATACATATCAAATAATTTGGACCATTTTCAATTTTATTTATTATATTTATAATTTTTTATATATAAAAATATAGATTTTTTTAAAAAATTGGACCCCTTAATTAGTGGGGGGACACGAGCTTGGGCCTGGAACAATCGCACGGCTTGTCCCCCTGATAAGCTGGCACAGGGATTATAATTATAATTATAATTATCCAGAACTATACAAAGCTTAATCATTCATCATTCAGCATGAAAAACGGGTTTTAAATGGCTGCTCGAACAAATGAATGAATTTTAATACCGAATATTTATCAGAACTATCAATATGTTTACCAGCCATCAGAATGCATGACTCTTTTACATGTATTCTGTGATAAACAATAGGCCTACCAACCAATTTAATTGTGTTATTTTCATCAAAATATTATGGAGCTCGCTGTAGACCAAATTGCAGATTAGTTATATGTGAGCAAAAAAAAAAAATTAATGTATATAAAAAGGTGAATTTGCTGAATATTTATAAGAGGCAAAAGAATGAAAAATATAGTCATTATACAGTAATTCAAGATGGATGAGACAATTTGAGCAAAAATTGACCAAAAATTGACCAAAATCTCTCTCCAGGCGCGTGCGCTTGATGTTGAAATGCAGAAAATAAAATTATCATACTATACTACACACTATTTAGTATAGTCACACGAATAATTTCACTCTAACTATACTATATTTCATTTAGAATAGTATGACAATTGATGTTGGTTACCAACATAATGAAACACAACCAAATAAACCCTAAACCCGCTACCTAAACCCAAACTCTAAACACTAAGCCCTAAACCTAAACTCTAAATTCTAAACCCAAACGGTAGACCCTTAAACCCTAAACCCAAACCGTATACCCTAAACCCAAACTCTAAACCCAAACCCTAAACCCAAATTCTTAACCCAAACCGTAAACCATAACGGAGCTACCTAAACCCTAAACCAAAATTCTAAACCATAAACCCAAACCTTAAACACAAATTCTTAACCCAAACCATAGACCCAAACGGAGCTACCTAAACCCTAAACCCCCCTAAACCCAAATTCTAAACTCTAAACCCAAACCGTAAACCCTTAACCCAAACCCTAAACCCAAATTCTAAACCCTAAACCCAAACCGTAAACCCTTAACTCAAACCCTAAACCCAAATTGTAAAACCAAACCATCACCCATAATGGAGCTACCTAAACCCTAACCTTGAAGGTCCAAATCCTAAACCCAAACCGTAGACTCTAAACCCAAACCCTAAACCCAAACCTTAAACCCAAAACCCCCTAAACCCAAACTGTAAACCCTTAACCCAAACCCTTAACTCAAACCCTAAACCCAAATTGTAAAACCAAACCATCGCCCATAACGGAGCTACTTATACCCTAAACTTGAAGGTCTAAACTATACTATATTTCATTTCGAATAGTATGGCAATTGATGATAGTTACTATAGTGATGAATGGGAAAAGGAGGAAAATGGAGAGGTGAGGAGCAGGAGAGGAAGAGGAGGAAGGAGGAAAGAGGAAAGATAGAAGTATGAAGGAAAAGGAGGAATGGAGAGAGAGACAGAGAGAGACCGGGGAAGGGAGGGGAGGAGAGAAAGAGTAGGATGGAGTGTAAGAGTGAAAGCGACATAAGAGGAAACTATACTATTTTGATGAATAGATTAGTATACTATAATGTAATGTTTATTCAAATATTGTATGAAAGCTATATAAACTGTCAATACAAACATGTACGTGAATCTCCATTAACTTAGAGCATTCATTCAACACAATAGCAAAATAATATCCTTTATAAAGCATGAAATTTCAAAACGCAAATACACATTACCACTCAATGTATAAATTAGGTGAACTATTCTATTTTAATATAGTATAGTATAAACTTCGATCGAAATGTTTAAAATATCCGATTAAAAATTTCCAAATTATGATATATGTAAAAAAAATATGTATGTTTTTGCCAGCATAGTTAATTGAATGAATTATGTTTGACATAAAAGCTACATACCAAAAAAATTGACAGAGGGAGAAGAAAAACAAAAGAAATGAAAGAAGAAAAAGAAAGATGAAGAGATGATCAAACGGCTGAGGATGATCAAGGGTAAGTGATGTAATATTACATAAGATATACAGAATATTATAGCATGCTTGTTACTATGTGCATAAACCTATTTTTTTTTCTGCTATGGATATGTGTCCTAGTTCCCCTACATAAAATTTGTAGATTCGTTAAATCTAAGGATTAATACAGAAAACACAATTTTTGTAGGTATAAAATATTTAAAGGTTCGGGTTGTTCTAAGTAAAATGGGAAATTTGCCAATATGGAACTAAATCTCTAAAGTATTGTCTCCTTAGAACTAAATTCACAAACCTTGTCCGTATAGAAGTAATCCTTCTCCGTATAGAACTAATACCTAGTGAATCTACTGTTTTGTCCTTTTCTTTACAATATAGTTAATAAAATTTTTAAAAAATTATATGAATTAAAAAGTACATACTTAATTGAATAAAAATAGGGCAAAATATTCCAAATATCAATCTCATTCTCTCCGACTCTCTTTCCCAATCGAGAGAAGATTTTTTTCTCGCCGGCGACACCTTCCGCCTCTGAGATTCTTGGTTCGTCGGAGAGCTTCAATGAGTACTCACATCGCTTATCCCTCCTCCTTCTTACGTATTTCCTCTTTTAGAGCCACCGGTTAGATTGTCGTTCTTATCTCCGCCGCCGCCGACGATCGGAGCTGTTCAAGCTCGGGAGTAGCTTCTCCTCCCCGATTAAGGACGATTAGTTTCACAGTTGTTTTCTTGTGCTCTTCCGGTCCCGACAATTTGAAGGTTAGGCTTTGAAATCCCCTTTACGATTTTGCTTTTTTTTTGTTTGTTCGTTATGTTTATTTGCATGTACTAGGAAGAGAGTTCATTGTTTAAAAACACAAATCGATTCAAGTTTATGGTTTTCAGAGGCGGAATGTGGTTGAGTGGGGTGTGAGTTGATTGTGGCTTGTTGTTGAGGTGATTTTGAGTTCTATTTTGTTTGGCATCTGCTTTATTAAGGTTTAGAATTCCTAATAGATTTGAAAAGGCTAATGACTTTGACATGCTTTATACATCGATTTTACATAGTTGTTTGGGATCGGGTTTGTTATTTGAATTGAATTTGTCGATAGTGTGTATACTTTTGTTATTCATTTGGTGCATAGCTTTGACTCTGTTTTCTTTTAGAGGAAAACACATTTGCTAGTTGATTATATTTTGTTTCGAATTGTGTTTCTATGTAGTTTTGAATTGTCTAATAGACTAGTAAATGTGAGATGGTAATATTTGGTTTGCTGTTAACTTATGGAATTCATGTTTTTTAGGAATGGCTCACCAGTTGCCTAAACGCATTCTTCAAGAAGGAGCTGAGACGCAGATTGATAAGATTAACAACACATGTAGACGGACGCTTCTGAAGGCGGTAAAGGTTGCTCTGAAAGATGAGTATGAGGAAGTTTTGAAAGACCCTGTCTTCGGGCCTCTTCTGGCGATCATAGAGAACAACCTCATATACTCAGGGAAGATTATTCACAGCTTCATTCGCAAACAGCTCAGGGCTTCCAAGCTTCACGAGCTGTGGTTTCTTTTTGCGAAGAGGCCTCTTAGGTTTTCTATGCAAGAATTTTATGCTGTGACTGGATTGAAGTACAAAGAGGAACCCGACGTAGACTTCATTAACTGGAAGAATGATAAGGGGTTCTGGAGCAATGCCCTGAAGACCAGTGCGAAGATCAACTTATATACTATAAGGGATGAGCTCCTTAAAGTGTGTAACAAGTGGTCGTATGTGGACAGAGTGAGGTTAGTGTATCTGTCTATTATACAATCATTCCTCGTGGCTAAGGATTGGAAAGTGTATATCCCTCAAGAATACATCCGTTTGGTGATGGATTTTGAGAAATTGAGGATGTATCCTTGGGGTCTTCGCGCTTATGATGAGCTGATTGCATCAATACTCAGAGCAAGAGAAGATGTGCATACGAAGAACAGCTACGTGTTGGATGGATTCTCATATGCGTTTCAGATATGGATTATGGAGGCAATTCCAGACATTGGTTCTATGGTGGGTGAAAAGATAAAAAAAAATGTGAAGAAAATGAGATGTAGGAATTTGAAAGGTAGTGGAAAAGTATCCTACCAAGATATAACCAGCCTAGAGTCCCACTTTGATAAGGTAACTGATCTTTCTTCTATTAATATTGAGTTCAATAATTGTTCAATGTAAGCTTATTGTTTCGTTTGTTCTTGCAGGGAGAGGTGTTCACATTTATATCATCTACTGGTGATTTCGATGTGATTGATAATACTTAGTTCACTACAAGAAAACAGCGGTATTCTGACGGACATTCTGACGGAAAATGAAATCCTCAGAATATCCCGAGGAATTTCCGAGGATATTCCGAGGAAACACAAAATTTGGTTTCCTCGGAATTTCCTCGGAATATACCGACGGAATTCCAAGGAAATACCAATCCGTCGGAATATTCTTATGGAATACCGAGGAAAAATGTATTCCTCGGAAAAAACCGATGAATTCCGAGGATATATTATAGCCGTTGGAGAGCCGTTGGGGGATTTTAAAAATTCTGAGGAAATTCCGACGAACTAGCCGTTGGCGTCGGAATTTCCTCGGTCTGTCGGCAGGATTTCAACTATAAATACAAGCACCCCTCTTCCTCTTCATTCACTCCATATCTTCATCCTCCCTCTTACTCTGTTTACACACGAATTTGATTCATTAAAAACATGTATTCTTCAAATTATTTTCGTTCTTGGATCGATCGACCTCATTTGGATCCAAACACGAGATTGCTTACGGAAGAATACCAACGAGGTATAACCGAATTCATGGGGTTAGTTCACCGACAACCGGAAGCAAAAACAGGTATGTTAAGATGTCCTTGCTTTAATTGTAAAAATAGAAAGGTTATTAAAGAGTGAGATGTTTGGACTCATCTATATTTGAGTGGGTTTACACGAAGTTACAAAATTTGGTATCATCATGGGGAAACTGATTATGAACATGGTAGTACTAGCGAACCTCAGCCAGCGGTTAGATTAGAAGAACCAATTAGAACGGATGTAGATTATGGTGTAGGTACTGAGCAGATGGTAAATGATCATTTTAGAGGGGAAGATTTATCCAATGCACAAGCTAGGAGATTTTATGATATGTTGGATGCTGGAAAGTAACCATTGTACGAAGGTTGCAGAGATGGTCATTCAGCTTTATCATCTGCTACAAGATTGATGGGCATTAAAACAGATTATAATTTGGCTAAAGACTGTGTGGATGCGATTACTGATTTTGTAAAAGGTATTCTACCCGAGGATAATGTATCTCCTGGTTCATACTACGAGGTTCAGAAACTCGTAGCTGGTCTTGGTTTATCGTATCAGGTAATAGATGTATGCAGCGACAACTGCATGATTTATTGGAGGACGGATGAACAGCGGGTTACATGCAAATTTTGTGGGAAGCCTCGTTATATAGATACAAATGGAAGAGTTCCAGTGCCATATAAAAGGATGTGGTATTTGCCTTTGACGGAAATGTTGCAGAGGTTGTATCTGTCTGAACGCACAGCGCAACCAATGAGATGGCATGCGGAGCACTCAACAGATGGTGAGATCAGACATCCTTCAGATGCAAAAGCGTGGAAGCATTTCAAATCAAAGTATCTCGACTTTGCGTATGAGAGAAGAAATGTCTACCTTGGATTATGTACTGATGGTTTCAGCCCGTTTGGCAAGAGTGGAAGACAATATTCTCTATGGCCAGTCATTCTTACACCATACAACCTACCCCCAAACTTGTGCTTGCGACGAGAGTTTTAGTTTCTCTCGATTCTCGTTCCCGGACCAGAGCATCCTAAGAGATCACTTGATGTGTTTCTTCAGCCACTAATATATGAGTTGCAACAACTATGGGCTCAAGGTGCTGAAACATACGATGTTTCGTGTAGAGAAAACTTTCAAATGCGGGCAGTACTAATTTGGACAATAAGTGATTTTCCAGCATATGGTATGTTATCTGGATGGACAACGCATGGAAGGCTATCATGTCCATATTGTCAAGATAACACTGATGCTTTCCAACTAAAACACGGAAGGAAAACGTGTTGGTTTGACTGTTACAGGAGATTCCTACCACCTGATCATCCATATCGTAGGAGTGTTGGTTTGACTGTTACAGGAGATTTTGGTGCAGAAATGACGCCAGACGTCGGTGGACATGAGCGTTTTCTGGTAGATGCTGTTGGAAACCTACATAACTGGCACAAAAAAAGTATTTTCCGGGATCTGCCATACTGGAAGGATCATCTGCTAAGGCATAATTTAGATGTCATGCATATTGAGAAGAACATTTTTGACAATCTCATGAACACGATCCTTAATGTTCAAGGTAAAACAAAGGATAATTTGAAGTCAAGACTAGATTTAGTCGATATATGTGCTCGTTCAGATTTTCATGTTGATGAGAATGGTAGGGCTCCTTTTCCCATATACTGACTTGATGCAGAGGCAAAAGATGCGTTCTTTGATTGGATTTCAAACGATGTGGAATTTCCAGACGGTTACGCATCTAATTTGCGTAACTGTATCGACAGAAAGGAAGGAAAGTTTACTGGCCTTGAAAAGCCACGATTGCCATGTAATGATGCAGCGCCTCCTTCTGTTTGCCTTCAAGGAACTATTACCACGGAATTTTCATGAAGCAATTGCAGGGATAAGTGGTTTCTTCCGCGATTTATGCACGAGATCAGTGACTCTTGAAGGTATTAAAAATTTGAAGACTAACATAGCTGTGATTCACAGTAACCTTGAGAAGATATTTCCTCCCTCATTTTTTGATGTTATGGAGCATCTTGTTATTCACCTGGCAAGAGAATTGGAACTTGGTGGTCCTGTGCAGTATAGATGGATGTATCTGTATGAGCGGTATATGTTCCATTTGAAGAAGATGGTGAAAAATTTAAGTAGGGTGTAAGGTACTATAGTCGCACAGATGATCAATGAAGAAACTTCAAACTTTGCCGAGTACTACTTTCCAGCAGAAGTTCAGACCAAAAACAGAAGACCTGCTCGGCATGATGATAGAGGCGAACGGGCAACATATCATGTTACGGTTCCAGACATTTTCACAGACGTTGGACGACTTAGCGGAAAACCAAAGGACCGTCGACTTACTGAGCAGGAGCGCAGTAATTTGCAAACATATTTGCTCACCAACTGCGAAGATGTTCTTCAATATGAGAGGTAAGTAAATTAGCTTACAAATTTTTATTTTAACAAGTTGAAATTTAAATCTTAATTAATTATATTATTGTCATCATATGTACAGGATTTTCATGGCAGAAAAGCGGTTCGAATATAGATACGCCACAGAGGACGAACTAGAAGAAATGAAGTAGAGAGAATTTGTTGGATAGATGTTTACTTATGTGAGTGCTTTAAACAAACTAAAATATCATTTATCACATATTTATACTAATTCACATTTATTGATATAACATATATATGTGGTATTAATAGGTGTCTGCTGGTTTGGCCAGAGGTGAAACATTTGACGATTGGATACGCGAGATGGTCGTTGGACCAAAATTTGTTGTGAAGTCATATCCGAGATTTTGTACTCGAGGATATGCATTCACAACTCAGAAGATGAGACGTTTGAGTACGACTTATGGTGCTGGCGTTTGTTCTGCATCAGGAGATGATGTATACTACGGACACATACATGAGATTTTGGAAATCAAGTATTTGGGCATGGTTGGATTGCACTGTACTGTTTTCTATTGTGATTGGCACGACAACACTCTAGATCGAGGTGTGAAAGCAAATGCATTTGGTGTTACATCAGTAAATTCGAGGCGAAAGCTGCAATATTATGATCCTTTCATTCTTGTCGATTTAGGGATTTGATTATAGAGTCTTTTTCCTTGGAATTTCCTCGGAATATTCCGACGGAATTCCGAGGAAGATAAGGGTTTCCTCGGAATTCCCTCGGAATATTCCGAGGAAATTCCGAGGAACTAGGGGTTTTTAACCGAAAACAATGTTTTGCAGATTTAATAACACGTATATAACCTTCATTAAGTGTCTTAACCAGATTATGAAGTCAAACTTTGGTGTTTTACCCAATAACAAACACTTTTACGATTGCATGAACGAAAACCACACAACATAAGAGAAACACTTATACACTTTAATAAACGGTATAGGGAATACTTACAATTATTTTTGAAATTTTGTTATTTCATGGTTTATGATCATCTATACAAAGAATCCTCAATGATATGCATTACAATTGTATAAGAAATGAAATACGGCAAAAAAAATTGATGTTATGAAACCCCAAACCCTTTTTCCTCGGAATTTCCTCGGTAATTACCGAGGGTATTCCGAGGAAACATGGTTCCTCGAAATATTTTCATTTAACCGGGTAAACCAAGCCGCCAAATATTTCGCGAAAATTGAATTAATGATTTTCGAAGAAATTCCGACGAAAATATATAATTATTCCGAGGAAATTCCGACGGACAATTTCCGTCGGACGCCTCATTTTATTAGGTCGAACCAGATCTTCTTCCCCATTTCTCTCTTCCTCTCCGCCGAAGCTCTCCTTCTCTCTCACGATTTCCGCCGAACTCTCTCTTCTCTCTCGCGATTTCCGCCCTAATTCTCCTCAATTTCAGTCACTGATCATGTATGAACCCTATCTCACTCTCTTATGTTAGATTTGTTAAGTTTTTAAGTAGATTTGATGATTTTGGAATGATATTTATAGATTTTTGTTAGGGTGAATGGTAGGATTGTGTAAAATCGAGTTTGATTATGGTATTCACTTGATTTAGAATTTTTTTTATAGTTTTTATTAATTTTGTGATTAAAAACTATTATTTGGGATTTAAAAAAAAAAAAATATATATATATATATTTAATATAAATTTCTATATTTATTAAACATTTTTAATATTATTAAAACTATTTTTTGTAATTATTAAACTATTTTTTATTTATTAAAACTATTTTTTGTTTATTAGAACTATTTTTATATATTTATTAAACATTTTTAATATCTATAAAACTTTTTTTGTGATTAAAACCTATTATTTGGGATTTAAAAAAAAATATATATATATATATAATATAAATTTCTATATTTATTAAACATTTTTAATATTATTAAAACTATTTTTTGTAATTATTAAACTATTTTATATTTATTAAAACTTTTTTTTTTGTCAACAACATTACAGAGTCTATAAGTAAACCACCCCCGGGGATATTGATCCATGTGGACGACGAAAGACGGCTGTGTTCTGGCACTGCGTGCTAGTTTATCCGCCTTTGTATTTTGCGTCCTTGGTACGTGTATAATTTCTGAACTAGTAAAACTCTCTTTCAGATTCCTGATATCTTCCAAATAACTTGCAAAAGCCGGCCATTCTTCTGGTTCCGAAACCATCTTCACCAATTGAGAACAATCCTTTGCAAACGTAACTTGGAATTCTCTTAAGTTCCTCATACATTCCATTGCCCAAAGTAACGCCTTGAACTCTGCATGTAAAGGAGAGAGAGACGCTCTTACGTTCCTAGCTCCCATTAGGCCCTCAAATCCAGGTAAGGTACTGAACCAGCCCTGTCCAGAGAACATATCCTCCTCTTTCCATGATCCATCTGTAAAACACCATCTGCCTGTGATTGACTGAGGAAGCGTATCCTGAGTCTCTGTTCCCATCTTCTGATCCTTCATCAACTGTGCCTCAGCCCATATGATTGATTCCATCTCAGCCAAATTAAGAGTATCCCTAGGATCTATATCCAGATTACTAAAAACTTTATTATTTCTTCCTTTCCAAATGTACCAAAGTATCCAAGCAAATTGATGATCCTCCATCGGTGGAGCGACTCTCCAGAATAGATGATCCATATTTGTAAATAAAGAGTCTGTCGGGAAAATAGCTGGATTTGTTGGAATCTTGGACAGAGCCCACACCTGAATAGCTGGAGGACACTCAAAAAACACATGGTTAATCGATTCCTCGTCCGCTCCACATCTTGCACAGCTTATATCCCCTTGCATCCATCGTGCCTGCAAATTCTTCTTAACTGCTACACATCCTGAGATCAGTTGCCAAAGAAAATGTTTTATCTTTGGTGGGCACCTTATTTTCCAGCAAAAAGCCTTTATAACATCAACTGAAGGGCCAATGAATAACAATAATCTATCCCTATCCGGGTAAATCCTCTCCACTTGATAACCTGATTTTACCGTGAATTTTCCATTATTTGTAAAATGCCATCCATCCCTATCTGCCATCTGGTTTCTGCTCAATGGAATACTTTCTATGATTTTCACATCCTGTGGATCCACCAAAGTCCGAAGAACCTGCGAGTTCCATCTTCGCGAAGTGGAGTAAATAAGGGAGTCCACTGTAAGGTCGGGAAACAAATTGTGTTGATTTTTATTGGCTGGTCTCGGGCGAGTGGTTGGGAGCCAAGGATCGTTCCATACTGATATAGAAGATCATGTTCCCACCCTTTTGATTAGTCTTTTGCTTACCAGAGATCTAGCAGAGACAATACTTCTCCAGCCGTATGACGGAGAGTATGATCGAATCGGTTCAAGAGGTGAGGCATTCCTAAAATACCTACCCTTAAAGACCCGGGAAAATAACGTGTGTGGCTTTTCTATTAGCCTCCATAACTGCTTACCAAGCATTGCTGTATTGAAATCAGTTATATCCTTAAAACCTAATCCCCCTTCTTCCTTACTGACACATACCTTGTCCCAGGATTTCCAATGTAGTCCTCTTGTACTACCTCCAGGACTCCACCAAAATTGTGCTACTGCACTCGTCAATTTTTTCGCTGTGGCCTTAGGTAAGCGATAACAAGACATCGTGTGATTCGGCAATGCCGTAATCACTGATTTGATGATCACCTCCTTTACTCCTTTTGTGAAGAATTTAAAAGTCCATCCATTTACCCTATTATTTAAACGATCCTGAACAAAACCAAACACTTGAACCTTAGAGCCTCCAAGATTTTCCGGTAATCCTAAGTAAGATCCCATTCCTCCCAAATTCTGTATACCCAAAATATCCCTTAACTCCTGTCTCCGCGCTTCTTCAATTTTATGTCCAAATTGAATTGAAGATTTTTCAAACTTTATCAGCTGGCCAGAAACCACCTCATATTCCTTAAAAATCCTGAGAATAGTAAGACATTCCTCTCTTTGAGCTTTACAAAAGAACAAACTATCATCCGCAAAAAACAGATGGGAAATCGATGGACATGCTCTGGCAACCTTAATTCCTGTTAACTTCTTCTCTCTTCCCGCCTTGCGAATATTGGCACTCAGAGCCTCAGTGCATAGAATAAATAAATAAGGAGATAACGGATCTCCCTGTCGTAACCCTCTTTGTGGCACAATAAGCCCTCTTGGATGACCATTTAGGAGAATCATATATTGAACCGATGATATACACTCCATCATCAATTTAATCCAATGTTGGTGGAAACCCATCTTCTGCAATAATGCCTTTATGAATTCCCATTCAATCCTATCATAAGCTTTACTCATATCCGTTTTAACCGCCATATACTTTCCTTTACATGCTTTGTTAGTTCGTAATCCATGAAACATCTCCTGAACAATAAGAATATTGTCAGATATCAAACGCCCTGCCACAAATGCCGATTGAGTCTCCGAGACTAAAGAAGGTAAATAGATCTTCAACCTCTGACATAACACTTTTGAAATTATTTTATACCCAACATTACATAAACTGATTGGCCGTAATTCCGTCATCTTCGTAGGTCGTTCTGTCTTTGGAATCATACAGATATGCGTTATATTTAACCTTGAATCCATTTCTCCCGTTATCAGGAAGTTATTCACCATTTCCACCAGATCACCCTTAATAATATGCCATGAATGTTGGAAGAACAGAGCTGTCATGCCATCAGGCCCTGGTGCCTTCTCCGGATGCATCATAAAGAGAGCCTCTCTTACCTCTTCCTCAGTCGCCAGCCGCAATAGCCATTGATTCATTTGAGGCATAATCCCCGGTGTTATGTCGGATAGAAAATCATCAAACACTGATGGAGAGGTGGTACTAAATAGCTCTTCGAAATAATCAACTGCTACTTTTTCCACCCCATTATCGTCCGTAATCCAATTTCCAGCTGCATCATGAAGTCCAACAATCCTATTGCGCACCCTCTGTTGCTTAGTTAGAGCATGGTAGAATTTCGTATTGAGATCCCCTGATGAATACCACATGTTCCTACTTTTCTGATGCCAATACTCCTCTTCATCCTTATATGCCTCTTGCAACTTTCTGGAAACTTCCAAAATCTCCTCTTGCGACCTAGTATCATCATTTTGTACCTCCTCTAGAGCCTTTTGTAAATCCGCAATTTTTTCCTTCCCAAAGGGTGGATTATTTTTCCGCCATTTTGAAATGGCTTGGCGACAATTACTAATCTTTTCCACTAATCCATTTCTCCTATCTTCGTTATGTTCCGCCCAATCCATCGTAATTGATTCCATTAGGCCTTCCTTACCAACCCATCGTTTGTCAAATCGAAATTGACCTCTTCGTCTAACAATCTTATCTTCCAGATAAGCCATCAGTGGATGATGATCTGATGCCACCATATTCAGATATTCAGTATGGGAACATGGAAATAGCGTGTGCCACTCCTCATTCGCTAGTGCGCGATCTAGTCGGCATCTTACCGTCACTGCCCCTTTTCCTTTACCTCGTCGCCCTCGCCATGACAATTTATTTCCTTTTGCAGGAAACTCCAGTAAACCAGTGTTCCTAATCATATTATTAAAAGGGACAAATGATGCGGCACTTCTCAGAGATCCTCCCTCCTTTTCATGGTTTCCTGTGATCTCATTTAGATCCCCAATAATAAACCAACGTTCTGATCTCGCTAGTCCATATCTAGTCAAACGTTCCAACACCTGCTCCCTCAAATCTGGCACTGGATCCCCGTACACAAATGTTAAAAAGATCATCTTTCCCAGAGCCACTGCTTCCACATCCATCATTCGGTTATTTGAATATAACACCTTAACCTGGTAATCGTTGTTATAGTATAGCGCCAGCCCACCACTCCGCCCTACTGGATCAACCGTGACTAAATTATCAAATCCAAAATGGTCTTGAAATCCTTGAACGAACTCAAACTCTTGCTTGGTTTCCGATAAGAATAAAAAATATGGTTTATGTTTATGCCATATTTTCCTTAGATAACTTATAGTCCATTTACTTCCCATTCCTCGGCAATTCCAACTAAGTACTCTCATTATATAAACTGTGAATTGGCTCTCTAGAGCTTCTTGATGTGGGTTTAAAGATACCCTGAAAACGCACCCGCCACAATACCTTTGATATCACCCAAATAATCCCTTCCAATATCTCCATCACCATCATGATCGTATGACCCAAAATTAGTGCATGGCGGTCAAATCTTATAACCATGCAATCATAGACAATTATACCATTTATTCCATCTAGTAAAAATATTCGTTCCTTTGTACTTCTGTCTAAACTATTAGAACTATTTTTATATATTTATTAAACATTTTTAATATCTATAAAACTTTTTTAGAGATTAAAAACTATTATTTGGGATTTAAAAAAAAAAAATATATATATATATAATATAAATTTCTATATTTATGAAACATTTTTAATATTATTAAAACTATTTTTTGTAATTATTAAACTATTTTTTATTTATTAAAACCATTTTTTGTTTATTAGAACTAATTTTTAAATATGTTTTTTTTAATTTATAGGTCTAATGATGATCAGACCCGGCCTCGACAGCGTCGTGGTCGTGGTGGTACGGGGAGCCAGTCTCGGGATTCCAGCCAGATTCACGATTCCGCTTCGCTCCACAGCTCCTACCATACATCTCACTCTGCTGCACCCGCTCATGCTCCTCTCGCTCCCGCTGCTGCACCCGCTCATGCTCCTCTCGCTCCCGCTGCTGCACCCGCTCCTGCTCCTTCGGGTCCTCCGGGAGTGATGAGTGTTGCGGAGTTGGTTCGACAGTCCGGTCGTGACCATCTTCCCTATCTCACTCCGTATCCACAAGGACGGGGTCAAACATGGTAATTAAACGTATTTTTTTTCATTAAAATTTGATTCAATATTAATAATTTGTTCTTTTTATTAGGTTCAACCGATCCGGGAACTGGATCAACCGTATGATGTACTCGGCCCTCGACAAGGGACATCCGACTTTCACTGACTTCCCTACCGACAAGCAGCATCTGTGGTTTCGTCAGTTTGCGGTAAGTATTCTAATTTTTTACTTATATTTTTAATCTTTAATATAAATTTTCTACTAATTGTGTTTTTCTTTTCAGCAAGAATTCAACTGGAATTCTGATGATACGCTCTTTATCTATCACCACTTCGTCCATAAAGTTATGGACAACTATGGGAAGCAGATCCACGAGTGGAAGAAGAAGTGGGAAATCAACAAGGTTGTTTTTAATTTATTAAACAATTTTTTTATTTATAAAACTATTTTTTTTTTATTAAAAGGTCCCAAAGTCGATGAACAACACGGTCTGGATGGAGTTGTGTGTGCATTGGGATAAGGAAGAGACGAAATAAACTTCTTCCACCAACTCCACCAACCGCAGGAGCGACCGTAAAGGGAAGGGCGTCTTCAAGCATAACTTGGGTGCTCAATCTATTGCCACTCTAGGGGATCGCATGGTAAGTTCAGCCGCTTTTTCTTCAATTATTTAAGTTTTGAATTTTTTTTTTTTTGTGCAATTCTTCTAATTTCTAATGTTTGTTTAATTTATGTTTTTTTCAAGGCGGAAGAAAATGATGGCGAGCCGGTTGATGATCTCGCCCTAATGAAGAGGGCGTATACCAACAAGAAGACCGACCATATTGATGATGGTCTTGTGAGGGAAGTGGTCACCCTGGTCCAAACTCTGGTGCAAGACGAAGTGTCTCAGCTTCAAACCGACGATGACGATTCGACGGCTCCGACCAACTTGTCCCGGTTTCGAATCAACGAAATCGTTGAATCGGTAAGTTTTTTTTTTTAAAGTTCAATTCATTTATTTCTTGATTTTTATTTTATCATCTTTTTATATTATTTAAATTTGGCTATTTTCTATTTCAGTCGGTTCCAAAGAAGAAGGGACGTTTGGTCGGTTTGGGTCGTCGCCCCCGGTCGGTTCCTCCTTCTTCTGCACCACCGCCCTTTGTTGACCCAGAAGTACTTACGGCTCAGTTGAAAGACAAGGATGATCGCATATCTTTGTTGGAGACCCAGATGGCGGCTCAACAGGCGGGCTATGAGGCACAGAAGAGGCTGAACCAGCAAATGATGGAGATGATACAGAGGATGTACCCGAACGAGGTGTTCCCGAACGTGCAAGACCCGTAGTTTTTTTTTTTTTCAAAAACTCAGAATGTTTTATTTTTATTTGTACAACTTTGAATATTATCTAATATGTTTTCAATTTTAATTTTAATTTTATATTTTCGAATTTAAATTTCAAACATTTTTTTTTTTAAAAAAAAAATTAATTTTTTTTGAAATTCTGAGGAAATGAACCCTCGGAAATTTCCGACGAACAATTCCTCGGAATAAGTCGTCGGAATATACCGAGGGACTCCTTCCTCGGAATTTTCCGAGGGCTCCGTTCCTCGGAAATTCCCGATGAAAATTCTGAGGAACATTTCGTCGGAACTTCCGAGGATTGGACCATCGGAAAATCCATCGAAATATCCCCAGGAAGTTCTCCCTCGGTATATTCCGAGGATCTTTCCGACGAACTGGTGGTCCTCGGAGTTTCCTCGGAATTCCGTTGGAAATTTCCGAGGGATTTTCGAGGAAAAATGAATTTCCGAGGACTTGTTTCGTCGTTATGTCGTCGGAATAACGTTATTCCGCCGACATACCGACGATTTTTTCCCTCGGTATGTCGCTGTTTTCTTGTAGTGGTTCCTTAGGGAAGATGAAAAGAAGGACGAAAGAGTTGGTCGTATTGTTGAATTGATCAATGCCAAACAAGATTGGACGCATTTCGATTGGGAAGTTGAGTCTTTCCCTGCACATATGGACCTTTCTGATTCAGAACAAGATGAACCGGCTGATGTTGCAGAGGAACCGTCTGTTGTTGCAGAGGAACCGACTGTTGTTGCAGGGGAACCGGCTGTTGCTGCGAAAAGAGGCAAGCGCAAGCTAATTGATCCTGGTGCCGAGTCTCGAAAGAAACAACTGCTTTGTCAACGTGCGGCTGAACACAACAGTGGTGTCCCTTGTGAAATGAAGACCTTCATTGAAGGTTTGTTCACCGCTTCTTTCAACTCTTTTAAGGAAGTGGTGCAGAAGGACATCCATGAGCGTTTTGACAACGTTGCCAATGAGGTGGCTCAACTCAAGGAACAAGTCTCTCAGATTAAGGGTCTATCGGATACAGTGGGAAAAGGCAACGCATCTGAGATTCTGTCTCCTTCAGCAAAACTTGGGAAAGACCAAGGACCATCATCTCATAGTACGGGTCCTCCCGCAGCAAAGGGAAAAGGCAAGGCATCTGCAAATGTGGATCCTCTTCCGGTTCGTCGTAGCCCTCGGCCAGTAAGTGAGGTAACCAAAAAATGAAGCACTGTAATATACTTCTCTATGTATTTTGCTATGTCGACTCTTTTGTAATACGTAGGATGAATTATCTTTTGTTGTAATGTCCTTGTATTGTGATATGTTATATATCGGCTTGTATGAACTAATGATGATGACTTGTGGGATTGACTATTTTGTAATGTACTTTTCTATATTTTGCTATGGGCTGTCTTTTTTAGTATTAATGTTATGCTTGTTTTTATTAACAGGATGTTCAAACTGATGAAAATGAAATGATCGATTTTTTGAAGAATTTGACCAAATCATCGAGATGTGTAGATAAGGGGACCCAAGACTCTTTACAAGAAGCCATGGGAAACCTTTCTCAAGCATCTCATGTTAAAGGTTTTGATCCTTCACAACATATGGATGGTGATGAACCAGCTGACTTTGCCACTCCACTGTCTTCATTTAAGCCTGCGGATTGGAGACTACCTACTCTGAAAGACGTGGACTCACATGAGGACCGGATACATGATCCCGATTACTCACTAGTGTTTGTCCTTGAGGAATTATGGGCCAAACTTGTTGACTGGACCAAAACTTTCAAGTAAGTTTACATTTTTAAATTTTTTTTACAATTCTACCATTTTGATACTGAATTTTGTAATGTAGAGAACTAAAAATTGGACCATCTATGCTCACAAATGAGTTAGTATCTCGTGTCGTGGGACCTTCAGAGTGGCTCCTGAATAAGGTGAGTTATTAACTTGTTGCTTTTTATTTTGTGTACACAAACTTACAGTCTTTTATCAAATTATGCAGGAAATTGATGGTATGATGTGGTTATTCACTGAGAGGACTTCAATGCGGCAATGGTTTCCAAATAAAGTAACCTTCATGACGTGCTTGTTCAGTAATCAAATTACAAACTCTTACAACGAGTATAAGAAGGACAAGAAAAAATTCAAAGTAACAGGACTGCTACAACAGTACGACATTGGTGAACTTCCAGCACACGGATGAACAAGACTAATGTGGGATCTTGATGTTAACCGCATGTATGTGCCCCTAAATGTCGGTAAGCACTGGATCTCTATGTGCGTCAACTTTGTTACTCGGTCGATAGAGGTCTTTGACTATGAGGGACTGAGACACCCCGGTGCAGTGGAGCCATTTGTAGTTCTCATCCCTCGAATTGTCAAAGCCGTTCAGTCTTCTAAGAGTCGGCAATCGAGGAATTCCTATCAGACACAAAAGCTAAACTATGCTCGTCAGCAATGACCGCATTAAGTTGTCTCATAAACCAGTTCCACGCAAGGTCGTTCTCTGAGTCGACAACTCCAAATGCAATAGGATATAAATTTGAGTTTCCATCTAATGCAGTAGCAACCAGTAATACCCCTTTGTATTTGCTCTTCAAGAACGTCCCATCCACAACAATAACTTTCCGAATTGCAACATAGAAACCGCGAAGACTCTGACCAAAGGAGATGAAGAGGAATCTGAATCTCCCTTTAGAATCCCTTTCATAAGACGTGTGTGACCCTGGATTAGCTTCCCTCATCATGTGCAAGTATTTAGGAATTTTTTCATAGGCTTCCTCTGGAAGGCCTTTCACTTTGTTGATTGCATACTCACGTGCATCCCATGCCAAAGAATAGGATATCTCAACTCCATGTTCTGAACGCATATACTGGACTATATCATTAGATCTCGGCCCTTCTTTAGTAGTTTCATACATATGCATAATCAGAGTACCAATTGTTTTTGCTGAAGCTGTCCGAACAGAACCCTTCCTTTTGGATAGAGCACATGAATGATTGGGTACATACTTTTTGATGATAAAATAAGATGAACCAGGTAAGCCCTCTGCACGAACACGCCAGCTGCAATCATCATCTGCGCAATGAATGTACCACACTTTTTTATCCGATTTGACAAGCTTATAGTCGAAATTATGTTTCATTGCACATATTTCGAATGCTGCCTTCAAAAGTGTTTTCGAAATAAAATGTTGACCCTCCTTCACAAAATCCACCAAAGAAAATCGCACATCATTTCCATTCCTCTTCTCTTTGTCACACCATTCAACCTCTTCTTGTGAATCCATAGTTTAGATAGGAAAAAAATAGAGAAGAAGAAAAAAGAAGAAGAAATCGTGATAGACAACGATGAAGAAGACCACAATTTAGGAAAAATAACAATTAAAAAAGGAAAACAAAATATTTAAAAGATTTAGAGAATATTTCATAACCGTTTTTAGCAAGATTTCCGGATTTTGTTTACTAACCGTTATAGAACTTGCATTCTACCAATTTAGAAAATATAATAATAAATAGGATGTAATATACTACTGTAGTAGATATAAAGACATGTTGTAGATTGTATTTTCTGGCGTGGTTTATAAAAAGGAAAGATTTAGATTATATTTTCTAGCGTGGTTGATGAGATGACATTGTTTAGTGTTTTAAATCTACCTGAAATATAGAGCATAGAAGAAATCGTGAACTTCATATTCTACCTTAGTAGTTGAATACGTTTCCGTTATAATGTGCAGCCTACATACTTTAGAACATTGTGTTTCTTTCAGATTACATATTCTAAACCACCGTAGATGGTAGATATGGTTAACTAGCACATTTAGCCAATTTTTCAAATCATTATGTAAACATCTTTTGATGTCAAAAATATTTTTCTCACATGCACATGCTTTTCTAAGTTAACTATTTTTCCATATTTTTTTCCTTTGTAAAAAAAATAATATGAATTTTTATATACAAAAAGGGTAGTCAATGTCCAAATGTGTCAAAAGTTAATTTAGTTCTAAGGAGACAATACTTTAGAGATTTAGTTTCATATTAGCAAATTTCCCAAGTAAAATTTGCAAGTGATTCTCTAACACTAGTAAAGGCCACAAGCTTATTAATACATTTTCCGTTTAAATGCTGTAAAAACTGAGAGTTGTGTAAAAATGATAGAATAATGTGTAAATGAATTAGGTCAGACAAAATAATGTTAAGCAGTGGTATTTTCTGTAATCTATTATTATTATAAAAAGAGTTTATTCCCTCATGGTGCTGCCACGTAGGCGGACAGGTCAGAAAGTCGGCTTCTGTATGCGTGACATGTGTCCCGGTCATTTGAAACTCACCGTTTCATTTTCTATGGTGTTTGATGGGCTTATATCGTGATGGGCTTTTAAGGTGAGGAGGGCTCGACAATGAATTATAAATTGGTTTGTTTTGGTGAGGGCTTGACATGTACTTGGCACTGATTTAAAAAGTTTCATAAGCGTTTTGGGCTGACTACGAATGAGCGTTAGATTAATTATTTAGACATTATTGATCAGCTAAGGCTACATATTCTAAGCCCAAAACGTCTTAACCACTCCTACCCCATCTTTTACCATCGTTGTCGAATCATTTACCTACTTAACTCTCGCCGACTCTGCAAAACCTCCACTGAAACGCTTCACTCTGCATTCACACCAAGTAATAACTCTTCTCATTATTTCCTCCAGTCCACGAAATCCACTACGTCTCTTTAATTTCCCTTCATCACCTCCCCTAGGTTTCTGATCTTTTCTTCCTATAAATAGGGATGAAAGCATCTACTAATATCATCGCTTCCTTGACTTCTTTGCTTTATTTTTTTAAAATCATTGTTACGAGGATGGCTAATTCTGAACTATTTATTTCTGAGCTGAAGTCTGGTTGTTGTAGGCAAACTATTGTGGCGCCTCATCTTGCTAATGGGAGGCTGGAGAGTGGAGAGTGGAGAAAGGTGGGGGAGGTCATGGTTTTGACTTGCTGCTGCTAGATGAGAAGGTTGTCTTACTAAATTTAAAATCACCATTTCAGAAGTTGTTATTCCTATTGTGATCCTAAATTCTCACTAACTCTGAAACATTTTTTTGCAGTCCACTCTTATCCAGGGATCCATCACCGTTCATCTTCTAAACTATTTTGAAAATCACTGTAGTATAGGGCTTTTTCAATGATTTATTTTTCTACTCTCATTTTTGTGTTCAACTTCTACGAATATTCAGGAAGAAGAAACTAAAGATGCCACAGCTAAATAGCTAGAGCGATCTGTGAATGAACGCCTCTCTCAAACTTTATCAAGGATCATTGTTCTAGAGGCCCAGGTTATCTACGATCCTTGACCCTGCTCTACGTCACTGTCACATATTTTCTCTAAACTCTAGCTTACCCGGTTCACCTATCAAAATTTCATGTCTTAGAGCAGACCAGGGCCAGTTAAGCAAGTTGCTCGAGAAGGAGAGGCAGAGAATGCACAAGAGTATCAGCAGCTAAGGAGGAAGCATATACCCTAGAAGGTCGAGCAAACCAACTTAAAGTGGAAAACAAGAACTGCAGAGAAAACATAAGCAAGTGTTGCAAAAGTACTGCTCCACAACGAGCTTATTCAAAAGGTACGTAGTCTTACAGAAGCAATTATCACTTCAGACTGCTTCTGAGTAACTCTGCCTTAATCTTCAAGCTTCTTATTTGTTGATGCAGTTGAGAGCAATAACAAAATTCCGATCACATTATTTTTTATTTACTGTGATATTTAATGCCTGGAGCAACAACAATATCTGCAACATTTACTGTGATATCTATCTTTAACTTTATCCAAACTATTTTTGAACTCTCTGTTTTTGCATATTTTTCTTACTGATGAATATGAATTGTGAACTGCAGGTACGTCCTTCACAAGCAAGTACTGTGTTTTCCTGTTGTATAAGTTGGGTTTTATTAAATTTAAATATGTAAAAAACTATTATGTTTGCAGTTGTGATTAAACCCTTTTTCCGCAATTCAGGTTAAAAATGTATAGTTAGCTATAAAAAAATCAGCCACTCCTCACTGCAATCATTGTAACGGGATCGCGTCTGTTATGCTACCAATTGTGGTGCTGAGAAGGTGAAAGGTGTAACCTCGGGGACCCACCGGATGCATGGCAGCCTCGGGGAGATGGAGCTTCCGTTAGGGTTATCGGGTCGAGTGTTAATATTATTCTCTTTTTTTTGGCAATGTTAATGTTGATGAGTTGATTTTATCTAATAACAAATTAACGATTTATTGTCATCTTAAACAAACACAAATCGTTGTCTATCTAGAATAAGAAATGATATAAAAATAACTAACAATTATTACATAATGAAAATAATTTAAAAACAAAGAACTAATAAGATATAAAAATAGATTACTTAAAATGTAATGATGCTACGTAATATAACTTGAGTTTAATGAAGAGTTTTTTCGTGTGTTTAATGAAAAGTTTAATAAAGATTTAACAGTTTAGGAAAAATTACACAATATTTAAATATATTCAAAATAAATCGAGAAGTCTATAAGTTTGGAAAGGAGAAAAATCTACTATCATATTGTTTTCCTTTACGTTTTGTCAAACTTAAGGAAAAAAAATTCACACACTAATTTTTTTTCCATTTTAGGTAAATAAGATCAAACTTAGAATAATTAACAAAAAAATGATTTAAACAACAAACAATGAGTAATATATAACCAAACAATATTTTACAAAAAATAATTTAAAAATAAAATAATAAGACACAACAAATGTAAAGATAATTAATGTAACTTGAGTTTGGTGAAAATTTAGTCGACAAAAATAATTTAGTAAACTCAACTTATTACCAAAAAAATAATGGAAAATAACAATCAAAATGATTAATACATAATCAGAATACAATTTCTTAGAAAAAAGTTACAATATTTCATGAATCAAACAGTAAAAATATCATACATATTACTATCATTAAAATATCAACACTCTTAAATAAAGCAAAATAGCACCGCACGCCGTTTCCTGAACTTTGAAATCAAATTGAATAGTTAAAAAGTCGAGACGAGCGCCACACACAACAATTCTTTATATAACACATAAACACATACTAATAGTCTATGACATACAAAATTTGGATATTAAAATTTTTGAAATTCATAAGACAAAAAACAATAAATAATGAAAACTAATTTTATAATTGTCTAACTACTTATAATTTTTATAATAGATTATAATATTTATATATCAAAATAACATATAAAATATCTAATTTAAACTAAAATTTAAATAAAAAACCCGGGCGTAGCCCGGGCCAATCCTAGTTATCTAGTAATTAAATGATATTTTTATAACTAAGCTGTGAATGCATGAGAGCTTGACACATCAACAAAGATACACTACAAGAAAACAGCGATATTCTGACGGACATTCCGACGGAAAATGAAATCCTCGGAATATACCGAGGAATTTCCGAGGAAATTCCGAGGAAACACAAAATTGGGTTTCCTCGGAAAAAACCGATGAATTCCGAGGAAATATTATAGCCGTTGGAGAGCCGTTGGGGGATTTTACAAAATTCCGAGGAAATTCCGACGAACTAGTTTTGTCCGTCGGAATTCCGTCGGAATTTCCTCGGTATGTCGGCAGGATTTAAACTATAAATACAAGCACTCCTCTTCCTCTTCATTCACTTCATATCTTCATCCTCCCTCTTACTCTATTTACACACGAATTTGATTCATAAAAAATATGTCTTCTTCAAATTATTTTCGTTCTTGGATCGATCGACCTCATTTGGATCCGAACACGAGATTGCTTACGGAAGAATACCAACGAGGTATAACTGAATTCATGGGGTTAGTTCACCGACAACCGGAAGCAAAAACAGGTATGTTAAGATGTCCTTGCTCTAATTGTAAAAATAGAAAGGTTATTAAAGAGTGGGATGTTTGGACTCATCTATATTTGAGTGGGTTTACACGAAGTTACAAAATTTGGTATCATCATGGGGAAACTGATTATGAACATGGTAGTACTAGTGAACCTCAGCCAGCGGTTAGATTAGAAGAACCAATTAGAACGGATGTAGATTATGGTGTAGGTACTGAGCAGATGGTAAATGATCATTTTAGAGGGGAAGATTTACCCAATGCAGAAGCTAGGAGATTTTATGATATGTTGGATGCTGGAAAGCAACCATTGTACGAAGGTTGCAGAGATGGTCATTCAGCTTTATCATCTGCTACAAGATTGATGGGCATTAAAACAGATTATAATTTGGCTGAAGACTGTGTGGATGCGATTGCTGATTTTGTAAAAGGTATTCTACCCGAGGATAATGTAGCTCCTGGTTCATACTACGAGGTTCAGAAACTCGTAGCTGGTCTTGGTTTATCGTATCAGGTAATAGATGTATGCAGCGACAACTGCATGATTTATTGGAGGGTGGATGAACAGCGGGTTACATGCAAATTTTGTGGAAAGCCTCGTTATAAAGATACAATTGGAAGAGTTCCAGTGCCATATAAAAGGATGTGGTATTTACCTTTGACGGAAAGGTTGCAGAGGTTGTATCTGTCTGAACGCACAGCGCAACCAATGAGATGGCATGCGGAGCACTCAACAGATGGTGAGATCAGACATCCTTCAGATGCAAAAGCGTGGAAGCATTTCCAATCAAAGTATCCCGACTTTGCGTATGAGAGAAGAAATGTCTACCTTGGATTATGTACTGATGGTTTCAGTCCGTTTGGCAAGAGTGGAAGACAGTATTCTCTATGGCCCGTCATTCTTACACCATACAACCTCCCCCCAAACTTGTGCTTGCGACGAGAGTTTTTGTTTCTCTCGATTCTCGTTCCCGGACCAGAGCATCCTAAGAGATCACTTGATGTGTTTCTTCAGCCACTAATATATGAGTTGCAACAACTATGGGCTCAAGGTGCTGAAACATACGATGTTTCGTGTAAAGAAAACTTTCAAATGCGGGCAGTACTAATGTGGACAATAAGTGATTTTCCAGCATATGGTATGTTGTCTGGATGGACAACGCATGGAAGGCTATCATGTCCATATTGTCAAGATAACACTGATGCTTTCCAACTAAAGCACGGAAGGAAAACGTGTTGGTTTGACTGTCACAGGAGATTCCTACCACCTGATCATCCATATCGTAGGAGTAGGAATTTGTTTACGAAGAACAAGAGGGTGTTTGACAGTCCACCTCCGGAAATTTGTGGGAAAGATTTGAAGATACAACTAAGAGATTTTGGTGCAGAAAGGACGCCAGAAGTCGGTGGACATGAGCGTTTTCCGGTAGATGCTGTTGGAGAACTACATAACTGGCACAAAAAAAGTATTTTCTGGGATCTGCCATACTGGGAGGATCATCTGCTAAGGCATAATTTAGATGTCATGCATATTGAGAAGAACTTTTTTGACAATCTCATGAACACGATCCTTAATGTTCAAGGTAAAACAAAGGATAATTTGAAGTCAAGACTGGATTTAGTCGATATATGTGCTCGTTCAGAACTTCATGTTGATGAGAATGGTAGGGCTCCTTTTCCCATATACCGACTTGATGCAGCGGGAAAAGATGCGTTCTTTGATTGGATTTCAAACGATGTGGAATTTCCAGACGGTTACGCATCAAATTTGCGTAACTGTATCGACAGAAAGGAAGGAAAGTTTACTGGCTTGAAAAGCCACGATTGCCATGTAATGATGCAGCGCCTCCTTCCGTTCGCCTTCAAGGAAATATTACCACGAAATGTTCATGAAGCAATTGCAGGGATAAGTGGTTTCTTCCGCGATTTATGCACGAGATCAGTGACTCTTGAAGGTATTGAAAATTTGAAGACTAACATAGCCGTGATTCAGTGCAACCTTGAGAAGATATTTCCTCCCTCATTTTTTGATGTTATGGAGCATCTTGTTATTCACCTGGCAAGAGAATTGGAACTTGGTGGTCCTGTGCAGTATAGATGGATGTATCTGTATGAGCGGTATATGTTCCATTTGAAGAAGATGGTGAAAAATTTAAGTAGGGTGGAAGGTTCTATAGTCGCACAGATGATCAATGAAGAAACTTCAAACTTTGCCGAGTACTACTTTCCAGCAGAAGTTCAGACCAAAAACAGAAGACCTGCTCGGCATGATGATAGAGGCGAACGGGCAACATATCATGTTACGGTTCCAGACATTTTCACAGACGTTGGACGACTTAGCGGAAAACCAAAGGACCGTCGACTTACTGAGCAGGAGCGCAGTCATTTGCAAACATATTTGCTCACCAACTGCGAAGACGTTCTTCAATATGAGAGGTAAATAAATGAGCTTACAAATTTTTATTTTAACAAGTTGAAATTTAAATCTTAATTAATTACATTATTGTCATCATATACAGGATTTTCATGGCAGAAAAGCGGTTCGAGTATAGATACGCCACAGAGGACGAACTAGAAGAAATGAAGCAGAGAGAATTTACTGGATGGATGTTTACTTATGTGAGTGCTTTAAACAAATTAAAATATATTTTATCACATATTTATACTAATTCACATTTATTGATATAATATATATATATGTGCTATTAATAGGTGTCTGCTGGTTTGGCCAGAGGTGAAACATTTGACGATTGGATACGTGAGATGGTCGTTGGACCAAACTTTGTTGTGAAGTCATATCCGAGATTTTGTACTCGAGGATATGCATTCACAACTCAGAAGAGGAGACGTTCGAGTACGACTTATGATGCTGGCGTTTGTTCTGCATCAGGAGATGATGTATACTACGGACACATACATGAGATTTTGGAAATCAAGTATTTGGGCATGGTTGGATTGCGCTGTACTGTTTTCTATTGTGATTGGCACGACAACACCCCAGATCGAGGTGTGAGAACAGATGCATTTGGTGTTACATCAGTAAATTCGAGGCGAAAGCTGCAATATTATGATCCTTTCATTCTTGCTTCCCAGGCCGATCAGGTAATTAAATGTTAATTATTCAGAATGATTCATCATCATGTGTATTAATTTATAATTTTTCTAAATGTTACAGGTTTGTTATATCAAGTACCCCCGGGTAAGGAACAGAGATGATCCATGGGTTACTGTTACAAGACTCAACCCGAGAGGCCGAGTTCAGGGAAGTTCTGAGCTGGAAGACCCACTACAACCAAGCACATCCGGCAACTGTAGTGCAGCAGAAGATTTAGCTGGAGTTGGCCTTGTAGTCGATTTAACCGACTTTGGAGAGGAAGCCGTCGTTCACGTAGAGGATGAACCAGTAATTGGAGAGTTTCACCAAGATCCAGATTCAGATTCATCTGGTGATGATGACTCGGAAACAGACTACCATTGAACTTATTTTTTTTTTTTTTAAGAAATACCGAGGAAATTCCGAGGAACACTTGATATAACCTCTTTCCTCGGATAATAGTTATTTGGTTTATCTAGCAAGGCAAAGCTGAATACGAATTAAAAGCTACACAAAACACAACCAAATAAAACAAAGAAACCATGTAAAAGAAATACGAACTCATAATTAAGAAACCTAAAAAAAAACTCAGTTCAAAATTAACAGAAAATAAGACCATAAAACGTTAGAATAGAAAAGAAAATAAAATAGCCGGTGATAGCTCCTACTCCTCGTCTCCTGCTCCAGATGTTCCTGCATCGTTGGGTCTCTTGGACCTCTTTCTTACCCTGTGTGTACCACTCGAACCCGAACCAGAGCTGGATGGAGAGTTGTCCCGATGAACTACATCATCCTTTTGGCAACGACACGGCCTGATACGTGAAATGGCAGCCCAGATCTTGTGTAGCATGTCGTTGTTTGTCTTTATGCTCTGATCTCTCCAATGTTGTTGCTGGCGCGAAGTGGCGTTCGGTGGAAGCTCTTGCAGCTTGTACTGGCTGGAGTCTGATGGGAGTAGCTGATGGGGTTGTGAATCATCTGGAATGGCTTGTGCAGCCTCATCTTGTCCTTCTTCATCAACCACGCCCTTGCCTTTGGTCTGATATTTTGGCGTGAAGAAGGATGGCTTGTCTACTAGTGCGGTAGCAGGGGGTAGGAACTCAACTGCAGCCTCTGAAAGTAGAGCAGTCAGGCCGATCTGAGGCAGGTGGCAGTAGAGTAGAGTGTTTTCTTCGCTCGGTCCTGGAATACGTAGACGTAAGGACCATCCCGATCGATCCTCGAGTGGGGACCAGCTATGAACTCCTTACTTACTAGAGAAATGACATCCAGGTAGTTCCAAGCAATGTTGTTCGATCTGTCCAGTGCTACCTGGTGGTTCTCACAGTCTACACCCACATGTCTAAGGATCCGAGTAATCACTGCACCAAATCCACATGCATTGCTCTTGGATTTGGTTACTTTCCCCTTGTATCCTGCTAAGTTTGCGGCCAGCACCGCTCCCATGTTGAAGGCAGTAGCAGGTGGGAATGTAGAGTTTCCAAATGCCGGTAGCAAATGCCTCACACCTTGGTACAGGAGGCACAACTCCCATTGCGTGACTGATGCGGCTGTGGTTGTCCCGTATAGCAATGAGCCAATGAGGCGTGTCGCATATCTCAGTACTGGGCTCCGGATAAGTGACTCCTTTGCCTGAGAAGATCTATAAACCCCTGTGCCAATCGTTTCCCAGAAGTTCAACAGCTCTGAAGTCCAATAAAGACCATATGTCCTCTCCCCCGCACTCAATCCAAATAGTCCGCAGAGGTCTGTGAAAGATACCTCATAGTATACTTTCTGCACTACGAATGCCAGAAAACCTTCCTGATGGCTATCATCGGGACGGGTGACGTATGCGGATGCTATGAACTGGCGTACCAACTCCGGATAAGTGGGTTCCTTGAGGTTGCATAGTTGGCCTAGACCCATGTTCTGGAACAGTCCTTCAATGTCTGCTTTGATTCCCAATATTGTCATCGTCTCAGGACATGCTAGTTGTGTAGCCGGAACGGCTACCTTCTTCATGTTGTTGTAGTGGGTGGTATCAGACTTATCCCACTTCTTTGGCCTTTGCTTCTCCAGCTGTGACGAACCCGCTTCTTGTGTGTTTTTCTTTGCTGATGTTTTCGTGCGCTTCATTCTCTACAAAATAGAATCATTGCTCTCAACATGGTTATAATCAATTAAGAAGGCAAAGCTGAACATGAAAATGAAAAGCGAAATCGAGTTGTGATAAAAAAAAACGAAATTGAAAAAAATTCTCTATCCCTAAATCATCTCAAATCATGTTCCAAACTCGTTGATCACAGACAATTGTGTTCTATTCCATGTTTAAACATCTGTTTCATGCATATTTGATCAAGGAATCAACACGGAAATAAGAAATTCACAAAACCCAAAAAATTGCTCAAGAACACGATTTCAGAATGTGGAGATTCGCGGAGTATACCTGTCTTAGGGTGAAGACGAGTGTAGGAATCAGGAAGAGCTCGAAAAATCAAGTGGAATAGAGCCCAAAATTGTTCAAATCGGATGATTATAGAGAGAGAAAGGGGGGGGGGGGCGAATTATAGGGGAAATCGGAGGGGATGAGAGTTCTAAGGTTTAGATCCAAAAAAGGTCGGGTTTTGCCTTATAATTCTGTTTCCGAACACGCATCGATCGATGCGTTTTGTTTCTATAACGCATCGATCGATCACATCTTACGGCCCGGGCCATCTTGGTAATCGATCGATGCGTTTTTGTTCTATAACGCATCGATCGATGCGTTTAAAAAACATACAAGATTTTCCGAGGAAATTGACAATTCGAGGAACAATTCAGATTGTCGATCGATCGATGGGATACTCTCATCGATCGATCACAATCTTACGGCCCGGTCCATCCTAGTAATCGATCGATGCGTTTTGTTCTATAACGCATCGATCGATGCATTTTTAAAAAAACATACAAGATTTTCCGAGGAAATTCCGAGGAACAATTCAGATTGTCGATAGATCGATGGGTTACTCTCATCGATCGATCACAATCTTACGGCCCCGTCCATCCTAGTAATCGATCGATGCGTTTTTGTTCTATAACGCATCGATCGATGCATTTTAAAAAAAACATACAAGATTTTCCGATGAAATTCCGAGGAACAATTCAGATTGTCGATAGATCGATGGGTAATCTCATCGATCGATCACAATCTTACGGCCCGGTCCATCCTAGTAATCGATCGATGCGTTTTTGTTCTATAACGCATCGATCGATGCATTTTTAAAAAAACATACAAGATTTTCCGAGGAAATTCCGAGGAACAATTCAGATTGTCGATAGATCGATGGGATACTCTCATCGATCGATCACAATCTTACGGCCCGGGCCATCTTAGTAATCGATCGATTTGTTTTTGTTCAAAAACGCATCGATCGATGCGTTTTTTTTAAAAAAATTACGTTTTGAAACCCCAAACACTAGTTCGTCGGAATTTCCTCGGAATATTCCGAGGAAAATTCGAGGAAGAAGAGGGTTTCCTCGGAGTTCCCTCGGAATAATCCGAGGAAATTCCGAGGAGGAAATAGGGTTTTTAAACCGAAAACAACGTTTTGCCGTTTGAATAACACCTATATAACCCTTATTAAGTGTCTTACGTTCATTATGAAGTCAAAAATTTGTTCCTTACCGTATAATTAACACTTTTCCGATTGTATGAACGAAATCTCGCAACATAAGAGAAACACTTATACCTTTTAACGAACGGTAAAGGGAATACTTTCAATTAGTTTTGAAATTTGTTATTTCATGGTTTATGCTCATGTATACAAAGAATCCTCAATGGTATGCATTACAATTGTATAAGAAATGAAATACGGCAAAAAAAATTGATGTTTTGAAACCCCAAACACTAGTTCCTCGGTATTTCCTCGGAATATTCCGAGGAAATTCCGACGGATATTTTACTATCTGTCGGAATTTCCTCGGAATATTTTCATTTTACCGGGCAAATATTTCGCGAAAATTGAAATTAGAATTCCGACGGAATTCCGACGGATAATGTCCGTCGGACCCTAGGTTTTATAACCACGAGCCCCTTCTTCTTCCCCATTTCTCTCTTCTTCCTCTGCGCGACTCCTCTCTTTCTCTCCGGCGATTCCCCCTGAAATCCGACGATATCTCCGGCGATCTCCCTCTTCTCTTACACAAATCATGTAAGGACCCTATCCCACTCTCTTAGGTTCTATTTGTTAGGTTTTTGTGTAGTTTTGATAGATTTTGTTAGGGTGATTGGTTGGATGTGATTTGGTTGTATAATAGGTTTAGAATTGTGATTTGGTTGAATAATTTGTTTTGTTGAATTGATTTAGAATTTTTTATAATTTTTTATTTTTGTATTTATAAAATCGATTTTTGTATATAAATCGATTTTTTTTGTATTTTACAAAACGATTTTTCTATATAAATTCGATTTTTTGGATTTTACAAAAAAATTTCTATATAAATTCGATTTTTGGATTTTACAAAACATTTTAATTATTAAACAATTTTTATTTATTAAAACTATTTTTTGTTTATTAGAACTATTTTTATATATTTATTAAAAATTTAATATATATAAATCTTTTTCTGTGATTAAATTATTTGGGATTTTTTTTTAATAAAAAAAATTAATTTATATTTCTGTATTTATTAAATATATTTTTTAATTTACAGGTCTCATGATGATCAGACCCGGCCTCGACAGCGTCGTGGTCGTGGTGGTACGGGGAGCCAGTCTCGGGATTCCAGCCATTTTCAGGATTCCCCTTCGCCCCACAGCTCCAACCATACATCTCCCTCTGCTGCACCCGCTCATGCTCCTCTCGCTCCCCCGCTGCTGCATCCGCTCCTGTTCCTCCGGGTCCTCCGGGAGTGATGAGGGTTGCGGAGTTGGTTCAACAGCCCGGTCGTGACCATCTTCCGTATCTCACTCCGTATCCACATGGACGGGGTCAAACATGGTAATTAAACATTTTTTTTCTTTAAATTTGGATTCATTATTAACCGTTTGTTCTTTTAATAAGGTTCAACCGATCCGGGAACGGGATCAGCGCATGGATCAACCGTATGATGTACTCGGCCCTCGACAGTGGACATCCGACTTTCACTCACTTCCCAACCGACAAGCAGGTTCTGTGGTTTCGTCAGTTTGCGGTAAGTATTCTAATTTTTTACTTATATTTTTAATCTTTAATATAAATTTTCTACTAATTGTGTTTTTTTTTCAGCAAGAGTTCAACTGGAATTCCGATGAGACGCTCTTTATCTATCACCACTTCGTCCATAAAGTAATGGACAACTATGGGAAGCAGATCCACGAGTGGAAGAAGAAGTGGGAAATCAATAAGGTTCGATTTAATTTATTAAACAATTTTTAATTTATTAAACTATTTTTAATTTATTAAACTTTTTCTTTTTTTAATTAAAAGGTCCCAAAGTCGATGAACGACACGGTCTGGAAGGAGTTGTGTGCGCATTGGGATAAGGAGGAGACGAAAGAAACTTCTTCCACCAACTCCACCAACCGCAGGAGCGACCGTAAAGGGAAGGGCATCTACAAGCATAACTTGGGTGCTCAATCTATTGCCACTCTCGGAGATCGCATGGTAAGTTCAACCGCTTTTTCTTCAATTATTTGAGTTTCAGAATTTAAATTTATTGTGCATTTCTTCTAATTTCTAATGTTTCTTTAATTTTATGTTTTTTTTCAAGGCGGGAAGAAAATGATGGCGAGCCGGTCGATGATCTCGCCCTAATGAGGAGGGCGTATACCAACAAGAAGACCGGCCAGATTGATGACGGTCTTGTGAGGGACGTGGTCGACCTGGTCCAAACTCAGGTGGTAGACGAAGTGTCTCAGCTTCAAACCGAGGATGACGCTTCGACGGCTTCGACCAACTTGTCCCGGTTTCGAATCAACGAAATCGTTGAATCCGTAAGTTCTTTTTTTTAAGTTCAATTCATTTATTTCTTGGTTTAAATTTCTAAATTTGGCTTTTTCTATTCAGTCGGTTCCAAAGAAGAAGGGACGTTTGTTCGGTTTGGGTCGTCGCACCCGGTCGGTTCCTCCTTCTTCTGCACCACCGCCCTTTGTTGATCCAGAAGTACTTACGGCTCAGTTGAAGGACAAAGATGATCGAATATCTTTGTTGGAGACCCAGATGGCGGCTCAACAGGCGGGCTATGAGGCACAGAGGAGGCTGAACCAGCAAATGATGGAGATGATGCAGAGGATGTACCCGAACGAGGTGTTCCCGGACGTGCCAGACCCGTAGTTTTTTTTTCCCCAATCTCGGAATGTTTTATTTTTATTTGTGAAACTTTGAATATTAATTAGTATGATTTCAATTTTACTTTTAATTTCATATTTTCGAATTTAAATTTCAGAAATTTTATTTTTTCAAAAAAATTAATATTTTTTACATTCCGAGGAAATTAATTATATTTTTCACTACATCGATCGATGCGTTTTTGAACAAAAACGCATCGATCGATCCGTTTTTTTTTAAAAAATATAGCGAGGGACATTTCCCTCGGAATTTTCGAGGGACAACTCCCTCGGAAAATTCCGAGGAACGGATCCCTCGGAATATACCGAGGGAACAGTTCCTCGGAATAAACCGAGGAAAAAGTCCGTCGGTATACTCCTATCGATCGATGTATATATGTCCAAACACGCATCGATCGATGAACTTCCGAGGAATTATCCCGACGAAGTTCTACCTCGGTATATTCCGAGGACTTTTCCGACAAACAAGGGATCCTCGGAATTTCCTCGGAAATTTATTTCCTCGGAATTCCGTCGGAAAATTCCGAGGGATTTCAGAGGAAAAAAGAAATTCCGAGGAATTATTTCCGACGACGTGTTTCGTCGGAATTGCGTCGGAATAACGATATTCCGACGAAATTCCGACGATTTTTTCCCTCAGAATCCTTGATGTTTTCTTGTAGT